>NW_027471497.1:0-24497 GCF_051020765.1 Lasioglossum baleicum
CTCTAAGCTTTGCTTCTTTTGATAAAAGTTACAACGCTTTTGTTTCTTTTCCAAGCTCATTCTCTCTTCTTCGATCGGTTACTTTATTCACCATTTACTTCGAATCTTCAGGTGTATTCCTAGATTCGCTCTTTGCTCGCAATCGACACACCAGCATAAACATTCTTTCCACATAATCCATATGCATACGCCACTCGCGCCGAGGACTTTCACTCCCACGATATACACGCTCTCACACGCTCCAGTTCTTTACCTCGTATCTACCGAAGATCCAGAATTTCCAAACCCGTCTGAGGATTATCTTAAAACCCTTTCGGTTCGTCATTCGACGCGCCTATTCTCCGGAAACACGTTGTCAAAACAATTCGCAATCAGCGAATGCAGAGACCGATGGAAACGCGGGCCGATGGCCATCGCGCTCAGCACACGCGTCAAAGGGTAGTCCGGCTTTAATAATCCAGGATACGGAAGCGAAGTCAATCCTGGGACAGATCGTTCGCGTAGGGCGGACGCGCAATAAAAGCGAAACAACGTATTAACGTCGAAAGCAAAAGGGCGCGGAGATGAGATTTTTTTACCGACCCGTAATCCCTTCCATTTCCGTTTCACGATTATTCGCAGGAGGACTCGCGTAACAACGTTTGTCAGAGAACCAGCCACCCCCTCGTCACGGCCATCTCTCTACGATTTCTCGAGAACACGGTTCTCCGTTTCGCTTCCTACACCCGCGTCGCTTAAACGTGCAATTCCAACGACCTGGACTTTATCGACGAACGGAAGAAGAGCACCAACTCTACATCCGCAGGAATCACAATTTCTTCGAGGAAGGTGCAATCGGAAGTTATGTGCGAGGTATAACGAATTACAACAGCTTCCTCTTTTAAGCGATACACTTGAAAAATTAGGCAATCAGTTCGGAATATCACTCTTCTGTTAGTCCGACTGATCAACGTAGTCTGTATAATTTGGTCATAAACCAAAGCGTTAGAAATAATTTTGTAAATTTCTCTACTCAAATTTGCACCTAACGAGAATTTCCAGTAACCGATATGTTAGCTCGTTCGTTTAAATACCTCGAAAAGAGCGTAAGTAAATCAGTCTTCGTTTCTCTGATCTGCGAATAATGAAAATAATCCCGGAGCTAAAGAAAATAATTTTTGGAAAGTCTCGCAAATCGTATAGAGCTGCGACCAGAATCTTTTTTATCCTACGTCTGATTTCCTCTTCAAAACACGCGTGTCCCGCGATGCAATCGTCTTCGCCCTTAGTCCGAGTCCTCACGGTCCTTCGTACAGCTCGCCCGAAGCGCGGGAAATTCAAAACGCGATCGGTGCCCGATTCAATCTCCCAGGGAGATTGCTGCATCGTCGGTAGATGTAACTCGGAATATGAATATATCGGTGGGTGTGGCGATGATTCGTGTTGCGCGGGAACACGAGCAGAGGTGCATCCTGCCGGCGGCGCGTCTTGGTGTGCGAATTCAAATGAGAAACGTAGCCGCACGGGTGCGTGTAATGGATATTCGGGGAAGACGTGGTTGTGCGCGTGCGACGGAAACGTCGTACGAGTGCCGGTACACGGTTTAAGTGTGTCCCATTTGAATATATTAATTATTCATTTTACACGGCACGTTAGCCGCGCCACCGTTCCGGGATGTTCGTCGCGTGGCATCGATTGCTCGAGTATTTCCACCGTGATCCCGACGTCGATTCCGATTTATTGCCAGACTCGCGTGCGGACGGGGTGCTTTCCACCCCTGGGACGCGTCGTTATTGCACGGAAACGCGTGCCGAGCCACGCTCCGCGCTCGATTATTCCGCGCCACCCCTAAACGGCTGTTCCACGCATCCGCTAATCGCTGTCGCGCCTCGAAAAGGCGAATCGAAGAAACGGCCAAGCGGTTTCAATCAGCTGTCGAAGACAGCAATTCGAGCCGGAGCTCAAAGCAGTTATTACTCGCGGAATTTAATATCGAGCTCCGAGTCAGGGGTGTAGGTAAATACATAGCCAGGCGAACGCTGGTCTACGGATACTACGATATGGTAATGACGAGAGACCAAGGGATTCCGGCTAATGACCTCTATACTAATGACCCGAGGATATCTCACGGGTAATAGGTTCTGGCATCCAAGACTGTCGGTATCGGGTTTCGGCAACCCCCAGGTCCCTATCAAAGCCTCTATGCGGAGAAAGTACACACTCGTTTCGTTGAAACAGAGTAGCAGAGGCGCGTAGGTTAAACCGTTTTGGTCTTTCTACCCTAAACACCGATCTATAGAAATTTCGCTTCGGATATTTCGTTCCTTTCCCGTTCCTGTTTTTATCGTGGTTTTAATTGAAAATATTCCATTCCCTGGATCTTCTCTTTGGATCCTCGTCGAAGTGGCAAGCAATCGAAAATTCCGAAATCTTTTGCCAAAAAGATTATACAGTTGCGAGTCTAGTCGGTAGGAAAATTCAGTTCGCGATGTTTGTTTGACGGAAAAGGAGCGTCTCGATTTATACGGTGTTTGAGACCGACCTGTCACTCCGCCGCGGATCCCATCGGAACCGTGACTGGGCAGTCAACGAACGTTTGCAAACCGGTTGAACGAATAACGTCATTTCGAGCAGCAAAAGACGAATGCGATGAACGAAATGATCCAATCCCCTCGGCGGATCGAATCGCAGGAACGGATACACCCGATGGACGCGTCCCGGGCGCATCCAGCGCACTCATTTATCACCGTGTCACTGTGGCAATCGCATAAATCAAACGAAACGCGAGCAACCCTGGCTGCATCTTCGGGTCTGGTTTAAAACGCGCCAGTGCGAGCCGTTCCGACGGTTTCAACAGGGACAAAACCGGCTAACAAAGGGCATTGTCTTGCTAACATCCGGAAAAATCAGCCAATGAAGCGATGATAAATCCTCGAGCCTCCGACGCGTCCAGAGGTCAGCCCTGTTTCTCGCGTCAGCTTCTCCCTCTTTCTCTCTCTCTCTCTCTCTCTCTCTCGCTCTCTCGCTCTCTCGCTTTATCAACGCGATAAATAGTTTCGAACATCCTCGAATGATCGTTTCGAATTCACGAACGCCACGGAGAGCGTCATTTAAATTCCGATCTGCTCGACTGGACGGAACGCCGGGCGTACGCGCGGATACCGGGGACGGGGTAACTCGATTTTTCGACGGTTGACGGTTCGAAACGAGAAATTTGGTTCTTTAAAAAAGGAAGAGGCGAAGATTTAAATGGATTTCCAGGGGGTGGGAGGGTGAGAGAATATCGTTCATTTCGAGGGAATCATCGCGTCGTTGCAGATTCGGCAAAAGCCGCGTCGGCGTGCCACGATCGCGGGATTGACGAGCCAAAAGCGGAGGGGGGAAAAAGGAAGGAGCGTAACAACAGGAGAAAATTGGAAATTCGGAGTCGCGAGGAGAGGAAACCGGTGACGGGGATAAAGCGCGATCGGACAATGGACCGCGCTGGTTATAACTCTTCTCGCCGGTGATTTATGACAGTTTGACGAGTGGTCGTCGAACTCGCGATCACGCAACCCTTACCGAATGATCGTAAAACTCTTCGAGTATTCGCACACGCGCGATACATTTTTTCCGACTTTCTTTTCCACGTTTTCCCTTTTTTCCCGCCGACCGGCTTCCTCTATTTCGCGTTAACGCGCGAGAGGGAAAATGGATTAATTGGGCTCGCGAGGAAATCCGCCGGAACGTATGGCGAACTCGGAAAAATATTAGAATTTTAATACGACGGCTGACAGCCGCGTCGCTGCAGACTTCCGGCCGACTTGCCAACTTCCTGTTCACCGAAATTCTCCCGAATCGTTACCAATCCGATTTCTCTATCGAGTTTCGCGATCGACGTCGTTAATTTGGGCAACGGGCTATTTCCATTGGTAGACGCGAATATGCGATATTTTTCACGAAAAACATGTTTCGGGGTCAAACACATCTCCGATGGAAAATTTCATGCTATTTTGCAGTTTCCTCTCGTGGAAGTGGAGGAAAATATCGTACATCCTGTATCATGTCCCATTTCATAATTAATCTCCGCAATTAACCGCTAGAAATAGCAACTGGTTGACAATTTTTTCAATGGGAAAAAGGAAAATCCTCGACGATATTTTCATTCGCTCGGCAGTGACGCACGTTGCGTAACAAACAACCAGAAATAACAGCCCGAAGTAAACTATTCGCGGCTTTCAACTTAATATCACACCGCGCGTACACACCGCGGCGTTTATCCGCAAAGGGTTAAGTCATCGTGTAATTAAATTATTCCCGCGTTGTTACTTCATTACCGAACACCGCCGGCGTTGTTTCAGCCGCGAGTCGCAAATTAAAAGCCTCTCGCGCAACCCCCGATGGTCAAATGTTTTCCCATCGATACAACGATGCAGACCGCTGGAAATTTTTCAGCCGCGCAGCGTCTCCGTGTTCGAGAGGATCGCATAAATTACACCGGAATAGCGATCCCCGGGTGGCTTCGTTTTGTTTATACTTTCCTTTGGAACGTGATAAATCGCCGGCGAGCAAGATACGCGGCCGTGCAACGCAGTTACAGAATTAATGAGTCCGATGAATGCGCTTGTTGTCCTATCGATTCTCCATTTGCGGTCACTTTTTTGGACATCGGCCAGCGATCGGGCAACGGGGAGCGGTTGGCAGAGTGGAAAAAGGAGAGCGACGCGTTCGAGTTGGCGCGAAAAACAACGCGGCGACGTTCGTTAAGCCGACCGGGTCCTTTCGTCAAATTAATCGCGACCCCGGCTTCGCGGCAGTCGATTAATTACTCCGCTAATAGGCATCGCGGCCGACGCGAAGAGGGCGATAATTGTGGCGTCGAACGGGGCGAATCGACCCTCGTGCAAATTCCGATGTTTCGCCAGCCTGGTCTAATTATTCGACGACGGTTTAACAGGGATACGCGAATTGGAAAATTTGGTTTCCATCGGTTTTCGAGACGCTCGCGAGTATTTATGCGAAGTGTCGCGGTTTCAGCGTGGGTTGCAAGAGGGGAAACATAGGGTTGATAGGGGCAAGAAGCCCGAGTGTATTGGGAAAATCCTCGATGACTTATGGGTGGCTCGTTGCGGGATATTTGGGTGTGGATGGGAAGGAGGGTGCACGGGGAAAATTTCGTGGGTCGATGGGGAGGGTGAAGAAGAGAAAGAAGATCTTCCTCGACACTCGTGTAACATATGCATAATTTGCTACGCGAGTCTGAAGAAAGACTAGTCTCGTGAAAATCACAGACTACTTTATCTCGCAAGGTATCTCGCACACGTATCGCAACAAATAGCAGGATCCTCCGCGTAATACTACAAAAAGAAAAGTCGAGGAGGATCCGGTCTATTAGCCGGTTGATGCTCGTAGGTAAATTATTTCCATCTGCTTCAAAGGAATTATCGTTAGCCAGAGTTTGCAGACGGCTGATCTCCACTTCTTCCTCTATACGCGATATTTTCACCGAGTTACTCGCCCTTTTAATTCGCCGGCGAATTGTCGGTTAAAGATGGAGAAAGAGAGGCGATTGGCGGGGATTTGGCGAGGATTTGACGTCGCTCATTAAAAGCGGGGAACGGCGAGCGACGCGAGCGCGGTACGGCAGGTCCGATCGTTATTTCGCGATAGTAAAACAGTGGCTCGTTATCCGGACTTCGTTGGTGATTCGGACGATACCGGGGGAGAACGGCTTGTCAGCTGCGCGAATGGCCACCGAAGAATGGATAATGAAACTTGGATCAAACGAGAACTAATTCCCATTATTCGCGCCGAAACGCTTTCGAAGAGATCCGAGCATCGAACGATCCTATCCGTCTCTTTATATCGAAACAATAGGCGCGGAGGAGGACACGCGGGAAAAAGGGAGACGTAATTCTGCGGAAGGAACAAAGGAGACGAGAGGGTGCTTTAATGCTGTGCAAATTCTCGTCCCGCCATAACTTCGTTTACCCTCTCGTTTAACGCGCACGCTTCGTCCCTCGTTGATAAGCAAAAATGCTTCGAGGGAAAACATTCTAATTTCGCGTTACATATATTTCCAGGCCGCGCTTCTCGTTCGCGCGGCCCCTCAAAGACCTCGTAATTTCCCCTCTCCTTTCGTCTCCTTTCCTCTCCTTTCGTCTCGTTCCGTATCCTCCGCCTACCGAACGAGTGATAACGCCTGCCTCGTTCCGCCTCGCCCAGAGGTGCGGAATAAAAAAGGAAGAAGCACCGCGAAGAGGAGGCGGATGATAGAAAAAAAGAAAAAAAAAAAAGAAAGGGAAGGAAAAGGGATCGACCTTGTACTTTAATTAAGCCCGAGCACTTACGAATCTCGCGTCGCGCGGAATTAAAGAAGTCGCGACGCGGGGGTTGGAATTTACGATCTCGGTGGGAAGTAAACGGGGGTGTATAATCAAACGGATCTGAATTTCGGCGAAACACTCGGGACGACGGCAACATCGCGACTTTAAACTTCCTTCCTTCCCGAGACGAACGTCTTCCTCTGTCTCTGGGAAACTCGCAGCCGTCCGGCGTCTCTGGCGTCTCTGACGTCGCGGAGACAGGCGGCCACGGCCGCGGAAGAGAATTCGGGGCTCGCACTTTGATTCAGAATTACAGAGGTAAACTCGGCCGACACATTCTCTCGGAGTGTGTTCGTCGAGACTATTTTCAACTTTGACGGGAAGTTTTAAGTCCGCGAGCGAGCGAATACTCGCGTTACCGTCCTATGAAATCCTATGAAGGGACGGCTGAACGTCGAGCGTTAAAGACCACCCGTGAAGAGATTCCGGATCTTAGAAACGTTTTTTCCGCCCGCCTTTTATCTAGTCCGGCTCTGCGGATCTCTGCCGAGGTCGGTATAGACGGCTGCGCGTGCAAGAAGCCGAGCGGGAATCAGGTTTAACGAGGAATCCGCTTTGCACACTCTTCCGCGAGGGTAATTGGCACTTCGCCTCGCGCTAATTGACAGATTCACGCGCACTTTGCCGCCGCTACGGCAGATTGACCATAGAGCACCGAGTTATAGCTGATATTAGCCGTCGTGATCTAACTGTTTTATAACCGCGTTAGGAGTTACGGCCGAACTTTCCAGATGAATTTCGACCTTCTGTATCTCTCGTTGCCTCGCCGGATAACAGATTCCGAACCGAGCTTTTCCTATGACGAAGAAAATCACGCGTCGTGTTTGCGCCGGTAACGAGATCCGAAGCTCTGAATCGGAGAAAGGAGAGTATCAGCGACGTCTAAAGCGAGCTCGAAGAGTTAACAGCGTTTAAATATCGCGGTCGAACGACGAAGATTTGTAAATTCGTCCGAAAGCCAATCCGAGCTTCTCGAGATGGCGCAGTTTATTCCGCAATTGGATTAAACCGATGAATCAGGTTGTTCAACTGTTTACGCCGCGGATCACCCGCGTTTCTTCAGCTTCCGTAGAAATATTAAGCCGATCGCGCGATGCCCTTCTTGATCTCGTTAGTTACGGCGCTGTTAATCAGACTAGGATCGTGCTAGTTCAGAAACATTAAGAAGATAGGTGGCTACGAGAGGTTTCTTCTTCGTAACTCGAAGCTATAAACCGTGAGACACCGAAGCACCCCATCGATAGCCTACTTTCAACGATCGTTTTTGTTTCCTGGTACCAGTTGTAGAACGAGTGTATAGCGTCAGACAGACGAGGTTAAACGATCGATTCATAGATAAACGTACATTCCAAAACTGGTAAATTTCATCGTGCTACCTTCGTGCTGTCGATTCGAGAAAATTTATTTCGCTGCTGAATTTTTCCGCGTTTCGAAACGGCAATAACGTCGCGATAATTGGCAAACGGCGCACCGATTCTACAAAGAATTTCGTTTCGTTTCGATTCCTGTTTACACGTCAACACCGAATTGTCACTCGTCGATAACAATAGCATCGCGATACGGGACAGCGGCGAGCGGTTGTATTGCCACGAGGTTTATATATCGGGTCGTAAGAATTTCAATTTATTTTAATTCCTGTTTATGCAACAGCGTCGAGTCGTAATTCCGTGAGAATGGCCAACGCTATCGATCCCCGCGAGTATCCCCGAATTATTATTTCGCGATAAACTTCCTATCGAGCGAAAGAATTGCCGAGCTCGGGTCGTAAAGCAGCGGCAGCAGCAGCAATCGTTCAAAGCTCGTTGCTGCAGCGATACATGGCAGGACTCGTATCTCTTCTAAAACTCGGATCACCAATCGGCACTTTCGTAAAACCGAATTCCATTCCGGGATAAATTCCCGAGTCGCGGAAAGTGTCTTCGCCCGAGCGATAAACCTCGTGGTTCGATCCACGGGCAATTTCCCAGAGACGAACGCGATCCCTCTCTCCGGCCCCTAATAATCCCGGGCTTATTCTCGTACGATATCGATGCAGGGAACACGATACGCGATGCACGCAACACGGAGCACTCGGCACCGTCATTCGCCGAACGACGTTTCGCGATGAGGGATGAACGGATGCGACGTCATTGGTGCTCGCTCACGGTGATCTATGGTAACTGATAATGAAAGCACGGAAGGTGAGATACGGCTGGCCTGCGGACTGCCTCGCATAAGCTATAGTTTCCGCGGCACCCGTCACATGGCACCCCGGCTTCCTTCTCCGAACCTCCCTCTCCTCCCAGCGCCGGAATCCCCTTGATAAAACCTTGAATTATGAATATCGGTCAATTCGCCTATCGACGGTCGTGTACAACGCGCGTCTACGAGCCGGGAACCGCGACACGAGCGTAGAAATGCGGATTACGAGCGATCGTTCTCGGCGTCTTTCGAGAGGTTCGCGAGGAATCAGGATCAATTTTCGACACCTGTCATCCGATTTAATCTTCGACTCGTGTTTCTGGGGAGGTGGTGATTTCTTTGGCGACAGATCCTTTTAAATATTCCTAAGGATATCTATAATCCGATGAAGTGCTTTTATATTATTAGACTGTCTTTACTTTCATCGGAAGGCTGACTACCCTAGTGTCTCTAGCCTCGTCACGACGTTATCTTTTCGATACGTATGATGTGATTTATTCGTTGACCCTTGTTTTTGGAGTGGTTGAGATTTCTTTGTCGATAGATTCTTCTGAATATTCCTAAGGGTGTCTGTATTCCGATGAAGTGCTTTTATATTATTAGACTTTCTTTACTTTCATCGGAAGGGCGACTATTCTCGTGTTTCGAGCCTCGTCACGACGTTACCGAGAGAGTCTACACCCGGTTCAGCGAGAATTGGCAGGAAATATGAACAATTGCACACTAGCAGTATGTGATCGGAACAGAAGCGTGATATACAGGTCCCTGCAAACTAGGGACGTAGCTAGATATATGTGCGTGATATAGGAGTCCTCCTCGGAAACAACGTCGGTCAGGTGAACTTTCTGTTTATGTTTCCTGCCAATTCTCGTGGAATCGGGTATGAGTCGATACTAATTAAATGGCGAACGCGTCCGTAGAACACACTGGAGGCTTTCGTCGACATCGAGCTCGACTATTTCTCCGGCTAAACCGAGCGAGTTTATCGATATAGCGAAACAGACGCGCGTATTCCCACGGAAATTCGTGAAGGCCGGAAAGACAGCGCTTTTTCACCCGGTTCCCGAAAATTCGCCACGATCGCCGCGTTCTGTCCCCTAGATAGCGTTTCTCGCCGGCCGCAGCCATCGATTAATTTGTTAATGCTAAATGGCGCACGATAAAACGCGCGCGTGGACATTTCGCGGCCCTTCTGTTTATTCCGCCAGGCTGGAGAGTCATGAAACGTAAATCGTGTAAAATCCAATTAAACGGATTGGATTTCCGCGATCGGGGACGATCGATCTCGTTGGAATCGCATCGACTGGTCGGGTGTTGCCTGCGATTTTATACGCGGACGAACGGAAGGGAAGAGATCGATTCGACTCGTGGCGCGGCAGACGGCGAACCGAACGAAGAGTTTATCGAGAAACGGCGATTCGCAGGAATTTATTATTAAACCGACGTGGCCAAGCGTTGCCGGAAGTTGCCTGGCGAAGTTGGTTCGAAAATACTGGCGCTCTTCTAAATTTTAATCGACGAGATCGAATTAGTTGCGGATGCCGGGAACCGCGGCCACCGGCGGGTCGCGGAAACTCGACGGAAGTTTCTTAAATGGCGGCGGATGAGCCGCGCGTATCGAGAATTTCCAGCATTCCGAACTTACCGCGTTGTGAAAAATTTTAATCAACGAGGAGAACTCGAATTCTTGATCCATATATTCGCGAACGAGATTATGAAAGGAGACGCGGAGTGACACGAGTAGCATGGAAGTTTCCGATCAATTTGTTCCTCGTTAAAGCGTCGCCGTATCTTTCCGGCCTCGAATCGGCGAGGAGGCAGATTTAACCGGGAAACTTGGCGTAACTTTCTTACGAGCCGATGAGCCTTCGAGCCTCGCGTCTGAAAACTCGCCTGAAACTCGGATTAGGCGGTTCGGCGAGAAAGGGAGGGAAAAAGGTGGAAGAAACAAACCCGGAAGAACGTAGGAAGAGAAAAAAGAAGGGAAAAAGACGCGTTTCTGTAACGGGAGGAAAAAAGAGAAAAGGAAAAAAGGGAAGAAGGAATACCGCGATACAGATATTCTCGCGGAGGAGAAATTGAATGAAAACATGGGCGTAGAGAGAAGGAAGAAGGGATCGGAAGCGGAGGGTATCGCACTGGTACCGGGAGGAAATTCAGTGGAGAACAAAGCGGAAAATCCGGCGCGTTGAAGATAAAGAGCGAGAGGCGCGCGGAACAGAAGGAGCAGACAAACCGAAAAGGAAGATCATAAAATGGAAAGTCGGGTAGCGGGGAGGTGGATGAAAAAAGGTGGAAAAAGAAGGAGAAGCTTTGGGAGGAGATAAAAAGGCAACAAAGGAAAGAAACGGAAACAGGGTTGCAGAGGGAGCGCTAAATCCCAGGGAAACGGGCCAGGAAAAGCGCACCGGACAAAAAAGGCTGGAGGAAAAATAAAGGAGAGACGCGGGGATAGAGGGTGAGAGAGGGAGAGTGAAAGAAGGTAGAAGGTGGAGGAAAGTTGACAGAAATGAAGGAAGAAAGCTGGCGGAAGGCTAGCAAACGGTACCCAATCGCAAACAAACGTACTCGTTTCGAAAATAGACGAAGAAAAGAGGGACTCGGGGAAACACAGTGACCGTGTACCGGCGAAAAAACTGCAGGAAATAAGACAGTCGGTGAAAAAACGACTGGCACAAAAGAGTTCTACTGGGCTGAAAATAACGGAGAAACGGAGCGGACAAAAAGGGGGTGAAAGAGAGAAGGAAGAAAGAACCGGACGAACGGCCATCGAGGATTGGTTACACGCGGCTCAAAGGGCTAACGAGAAAGGATCCTCGAATGGTCGCGCGATTTACCGAAACGTCGAACAATGTCGGCGACGTCTGGGCGCGGATAATTATGCGCGAATAGAGCAACTTTCGGACGCGGAATGGTAATAACGGTAGTTGGCGAAAGCGGTTTCACGCGTCCGCCATATTGTTCCCGCGGAGTTCCGCGGAGTTCTGCCGACACCTTTTACGCGGCTAGGAAACGGGATCGTATCATCGGATGCCGACAGCGAAACGACGGGATCCGGGTTAGATCTTGCTCGCAGTTGCCGGCAACCGCCCGACCCGTGTTTCCACAGTTGCAATCGTATTCGTAGTTGCAGCGGTAAGCGTTTCGGTGCCCGAGCCAATCGATTCCCGCGGAACGAGTTGTTCACGGTTTTACGACGCTTGGTATCGGTGAATTAGACGAGTCGATAAGATAAATTTGCGTATTGGGACACGTTAGGACGGGGACGAACGGGAACGAACGCGTTGGAACAGCGCTTTTAGCGGGATCGTTCCGTGGTAGGCAGACTCACCTTAGTATTGTCATCTGGAAAAAACGTAGCTCATCGTTAAGTGAATTAGCCACAGGTTGAGGAACGCCCTGGAGACCCCATTACCGTCGTGCACCGCGGCTGGTAACTCCCCTGCAACCGAAAGAGGAAAGAAATTGAATCAAGTAACGCTGTTTCGGTCGTTCGTTTTAGTTGCACCAGCGAGTGATAGCCTCGTGGAACGAACTTAATGGGTTGCTTGGTTAATCCGCCCTTTTTTTATTCCCTCTTTTCAACGAGATCAACGGGAGAAACGAGGCTTCGTCACTCCCGAGTCACGCGTCGATTCGCTAAGAATCTCGTCGAGCAATTATTCTTATCTCCGCTCGAAAAACGTCAGTAGACGCGATTCGCGCGAGTCCTTCGTTCCTCGGTGTCTCCACTCGTTGAAAGGTCACAGGAAACTATCCCTGGTGCTCGAAGAACCCGTTCCCTTTCTCGCAGAGGCATCGGCGCCTCGTAAATCGATCGGTACCTAAATCTGCCGTCAAAACCTCGCGCGGGGACGTTTTCATCGAGTGGAAGCTCGCAACATCGGCCGATAAATCCACAGGTTTCACCGGTCCGTGGCGTTATCGGAGCCAATCGATCGCCAAGTCGTCGATTCGAATTTCCAACGACGCCGTGCGTCGCGAGGACGATCAATCGGCCCGGCTCCTCGCCGCGGTTTCACGGTTACGCGTAAATCACGCGGTCGAATATATTTTATTCCGCCGTGTAGCCAGCGGCCGAGCTCGCGAAACGTTAGCCGACGCTCGCGCGTGCAACTGCTCGTGCCGCCGACAAGAACACATTTGTCATTTCATTAATGGTTGCTCCGTCTATAGGTTTTCTGTCAGGCGCAGCCCGCCGCAAGCCTGACGTATTTCCGCCGCGTCCGTTTAATCGCTCTTCGACCGAGTTACCTTTCCTAGATAATAGTTGGGAGCTTTCGCGAAATTAGGCTCGCCTTATTAATGGATCCCGCGTCACGGGCCTATGTCTCCGCTTGCTCACGGTCCCCTTGCTTTCGATCGTTCAACCGGAAACGCGGAGGATACGAAGCGATTTTCTGCTTTTCGAACTTCTGCGAAGTTCCGCGGAAATTATAAGATTCTGCGTGCGGTTTGGAGGCCCGTGGAGAACGGACAGGCGAGTAGCCGATGGCGCGCGGTTATTTGCGTGGGAATGCCGCAGACGGAAGCACGCACGGCGATTCACGGAAACGTTTAATTCGTTCCGACCGGCGGACATTACGAAACTCCCGGTGGAGAAGGAATTTCAGCGGCGGATTGAAATGGAACTTAATCACCGGCGTCCGAGAATCCGACTGGAAAAATAGCCGGCCGGATCGGCCAGCTTACCAGGGTACCTCCTGATTATCGATCGTTCGCATACCTCTGGGGATCCGCGTTCTTCCGGCTTGATGGAAAACGTGCTTCCGCCGTCCTCCCTCCTTTTTCCACCGAACAGATCCATCGGGATTATGACCAACTGTCCAGCGCAATTTCCAGATTATCCAATTTCGCGGAGACATTATTCAAGGTTATCGCGAGGCTCGGTTGTATCAGCCTCGACTCGAACTCGTTAAGTTAGGATCAATCGAAATTCTTGTTTGAGCAGACGCAAGGTCAAATTCGCTGAGAGATATTGGAAGGTGATTCGAGATCGCTTAAAGATCGCGAGAACCTTGGTATCGAGGAGACGGGAATAGAGGTAGATTGGGAGTGGTCCAAAATGATTTTACGACCAATTGGAACGTATTTCGGATGGTTTCATTGAAAGTGAACCGACGGTTATTCGAAGGAAATCACCGGTAATCGTTTTATATCTTTCTAACTTTATCTTCCGGTGAACGGGGAATTTTTCTTTCCCCTTGCTGTACCTGGAATTTTTCATATCGGTACCTCGAGGAGCGCGACGCAGGTCTGTACTCTCGCATCGGCAGAATCTCCTATCCTTCCTCGGCATTCCCCGCGTGCCGTGATCCGCTCTCTTTCTGCCACTTTTCCTCCAGCCGCTTCGCGCAGGCTGGCCACTTTGATCTTTCAATTTTTACCCATCTCCGTCTGTCTACAACCTTCGAGATTTATCCGTTCGATTTATATTTGTTCTAGCCCTCTCTGCTCCATTGATCCTTCCTTCTTCATTTCAGTTTCTGCATCTCGTGCACCTCTTGTTTTCCTTTGGCCCATCGCCTCCGATCCCCGTCTCCCCCCGTTTTCCCTCGTGTTACACCGAATGCTCCCTTTTCCAGCCCATTGCTCTTCTCTTCCAACTCGCTCCTCTCGATCTTTTTAAACCTGCCGTTTCACCCGTTCCCACTCCTCTCTGCTGCCTTTCAATTTCATTCAACAGCCACCGCCTGATCTCCCAAAGCCGGACCCTTACCGTTGTCGTACTTAATTCCAATCAGCTCCTCGTCTTATTTCCCACCGCCGCCGACGACGACGACGTCGCGGAAAATTTCGTCGCGCACGTCTCCGAAACGTTCTCAGGCCGGAAATAGTTTCTACGGATCGGTCGTCGCCGAGAGATAATCGATATAGACTATTTAATAAACGATCGGGCAGTAGTAGTTGGCTAATTAACACGGTTACCGCGGGCCATCGCGCGGAAAGGCGGAAATTCGATGAAATTCGATGAAATTCCAGTCGAGATTGTTCCGTGACCGCTTCGATTTTCAATAAACTGCCGGCACGAGGCATTCCTGCACGACGAAAATACTGACGGGATTACGAAGACTCGTCTGCGATCGATGCACTTGGAAGACGTGGAAAACAGCCGGTTCTGTCGATTCGTGGCAATTAGCCACGATGAATGCCTCTCTAATCAATGGACAACGAGGATTCACGGCGGACAATGTATTTGCGGGCCGATTGTTTCGATTCAACCCACTCGGATACGTTTCCAGGCCGCGCCGCGGCCTCGTAGATGCCAGTCCACCTAGCAGAACTTCCTATTCACCACTTCCTGGCCAGCACTCGGCAATTCCAATCGCGGCCTCTTGTGTTTGCGGCCGGCCATCGCGATCGGCCGGTTAGTTTTTCCAATTCACCTTCGATCCCCTACCGCCGGTCTCCACGTGTTGCCACACTTTCTCCATTATCTTCTCCCGTGTCTCCAAGTGTCTCTTTGTCGCTACGGAGCTTTTCCCGGTAACGAGGCAGAGCTCGGTTCGAGCTTTCGCTTACTCCGCGGATTCATCGTCGCCGAGTTCTACGAGTCTGTTCTTCTTTTTATTTTATTTCCGGGATAAACGGTGGTAGGTCCATTGACAATGTTGTGACCACCGTTATCACCTTCGCTTTCAGATGGATTCCAACTTTAAGGAGGTTCGGTGAATCATCCGATTCCTATATATATCATTTTTAAAGCAGAACAGGATACCTGTCGCTACTGACTTTTCAACTCTAGCGCAGGAGGACCCACATAATAATAATCAGGCGAATAACAGATTTATCATTTATTAAACAACGCCAGTCTAAAACAACTCTTTACCTACTTCTTCGGCGTTTTACGCAACTCTGTGTTCATCGTCGTGCATACATCTTCCGATCTTTTCCTTAAACACGCGGTCATGGCAAGAGCCTCGCGTACCGCCAAGGG
The DNA here is from genome assembly GCF_051020765.1 of Lasioglossum baleicum. Lineage (NCBI taxonomy): Eukaryota > Metazoa > Arthropoda > Insecta > Hymenoptera > Halictidae > Lasioglossum > Lasioglossum baleicum. The sequence goes on from NW_027471497.1 coordinate 15,463, forward strand.
TTTTTCCCAACGGACCTGAACTTTGCACCCTTGACCTCTCTTTTACGATCTTCTTAAAGCCACGTTTACACGGTGGGAAAGTACATCGCTACATTTTATTCGTTCTATTCCATTTGTCTCTGCGCTTCCCTCTCTATCCGGGACATCAAAGCTCGCTGATGTTACGCCTGACGGAAATCGAAGAGCAAGCTTCGGTATAGACTCCGCTCTTCGATAGTTGCTTAAAACCATCCGCGACTTGCCGAAACTTTGATCGTTAAGTGACCTCCATAAACCCGGTTCATCCGCAGACCCGGCTAGTCTAGATCAAAAGACAAGCATTTGGTAAATGCATTCCTACGAGCGAGTGGCACTCTGTTCCTCGCCGTTTTCTCAAGGTCGTTCCGTCGATCTTGGGCTACTACACCGCCTCCTCCTTTACTCGGAAAGTTTCATCTCGGCTGCAGTTTCTTCGCTCACTGCTGCGCCGTGTACTCGCCGTGCTTTTACCTCACTTTTCCGGCATTACGAGCAGTTTGTTGCTTGCCCGCCGTTACCTCGCAGCTGTCGTAGTTCTACTTGGCGCTAGTTTGTCGGCTTTTGTTATTCCCGGCGAACACTTTCCTTCACCTCAGCGCGGTCATTCCTCACGCGTGATTCCCATCGAGAGGAGGGCGAAGGAGTCAACAGGAAGAATACATCCCGTTTCACGTTCCTTTACCCGCTCCGGGGATTCCGCTATATATTTTACTTCCCTCGATTTCCCTCGAAACGAGTATATCTGCGGTATATCTCCCCCTCTTCCTTCTCTCCCTTCTCTCCCCTTTTCTTCCGCTTTCCCCTTTTCTCATACCGACAAAGGGACGCTCGACGTGGGCGGTCTATCATACGCCGGCCGGTGATAAACTCGTGGGAAGGAGGGCAAGGGGGTGAAAGGAAGGTCGTAGGTCAGAGAGGGGCCGTTTCGCCTCATATGTGGCCACACTTGCCGAAGACGGAACCCTCGTTTCGGAATCACGCGGCGGAATTTACTATTGGTCACTTCCTGGCCTCGTAACTCCGATCTCGGAGCCGTGCCGCAAAGGTACGATCCACTCGCCACCCCCTCACCCTTATCGATTTTATCGAACGGCCGAGGATCGTGAACAGGGCCCGCCTCTGGAGACCTCTTGGCAAACTCAAATTTAGGGTTACCGTATTCATTGAAACGGAATGGAACGCTCCTGCATTCCTCACGGGTCCTCTTTCTCCGTTTCTCCTGGACCTTCGTCAATCCTCGCCCGAACGAAACTCCAACCTCGTGATTTCGCTTTAACGATCTCCGTGATTTTCCTTTCCCGGTTTTTCACCGGGTTTTCACCGCTACGCCGTGAGAATTCCTCCGAGTCGATCAAAAAATGCAACAAAGATCGCGTAGAAAAATAGCGATAAACTTTAATACGTATCGATTGCAAGACAGCGTGCGTTTATTTTATAAATATAATTATATTTCTGCGTCGGAAGGTTTTAACGATCAGTTCGGATTGTCCACGAGACGTAGGAGATTGAAAATCAGCGAATTGGATTAAATCGGGGCGCCATAAGGATTCGTTTCCGCGTAAATCCTTTTGTTTTCGCATTTTGTTTAAACGCCGGCTTCCTGTTCAAGGACACGGAGAACATCCGCGCTCAAAGAGCTTTGTAGCTTGGACTTTGAGTCGAAAGTCAAATGTTTCCCTCTTTTAATCCCCGTGGTCGCTGTAATTTTTGGATCGCCCGTTTTCAGAGCCAGACCGCGCTTCAATCCTCTCGCGAGACTGAGACCCCCGACCGTGAAATCAGGGCTGCGCTCGTAAACAATTCAAACGAAAGAAAGATTTTCAAAGCAAATCCCCGAAGCGGGTTGGCCACGGTTTAATCAAGCGAATCGCGAATCACAGAGGCCGGAATTATCGGGTCCCGTCGGCGCGCTTTAATTAGATCCGCGTGATCTTCGCCCTGCCGGCTCTTTCATTTACCCCGTGGCGGCAGCCAAGAAAGAGAAATTAGTAGATTAAGTCGCGACACGGCAGACGTGTCTATCCAACGGCAGGCCGTGGACGTAAAATGACAAAGCAGAGCTCTCCTCCGGTCATTTAACGCTGGTATCGGCGGAGAGCCGTGATCGAGCAGCCTCTAAATCTCCAGCTCTCTAGAACCCTCCCTTCCACTTCTTAAATTATAGGATCCTCTGGAAATCGAGGCACGTACGAACGCTGTGTTATTTCGTCGATGAACAGTCCATTCGACACCGGGTATCTGTCTGATTTCCTCGGCTTTTCGAATAATAAACGGAGTCGCGTTGTCGAATAAAAATGGCCGCGCGATGGGAAGAGGGACGATTTAAACTCAGTCATGCTTCGCGGATCTCATTCCGTTCCGCTCGCCTATTTTTTTTTCCTCTTTTCTCTTTTTTCCTTTTTTTTTTTTTACGATGTACGTGATGCCGAAGCTTGATCCTTGAATAAACGACGAATGAAATATGGTAGGTTTATGAAGCGTGTAGTGCAAGACTGACGATGGTCACTGAACGGACCGTTTGCGTATGAAGTCGGGATATTGGAGTTTTGATAAACGGTCTTGGCGATAGTTTGTCAATTATTCGACTGTTTAAATGACGCTTCGAACTCTGACAAATCAAACAACAATTAAACTCGAACGTTTGATCGTCGATCCCGACGTTGATCTGTTTTATTTGTTTAACGATTAATAGCTCCGATGCGACCCTTCCCGCGGATAGATAATATTAATTTTGCGTTTTCGAACCGTTATTATCGGGCTCCGCTCATTTGCTCGTTATTAATTTCATCTGGAGACTTGACAGGCACTTGCCGCGTAGGTATTACAATTTTCATCAGGGTCGGGTATCGAAAATCGTCTCGAAATTGTTCATTTTTCGGGAACAGCGCAAACAACGTTGGCTCCGTAATGAATATTATTAGCACGATAAAGCGTGCTACCGGATACCGCGAGGAATTACTGTAATATCAAATTTGCCGGTAATTTCCGACAAAACGCGTAACCAACGGTCCTTATTAATAAATTCTTTCGACGAGGAAAATCAATGCGTCGAACAAACGCACCGATTTTGATTAAATCGCTTCGCGGACGCGTGCTTGCAACGATATCACGAGATGCAAAGTAAACGCTGCCATTTCCCGAATATATTTTACTTTCATCCGGTTTTCCCGAGAGTTTCCTACTTTTCGGTCAGGGTTCCCATCATTTGTAATATTTTCTCCGACATTTCTCCCGAAAACTATTCGCCGTTAATCGTCGAACAAATCGTTAATTCTATCGACCGATTTTTCTGTGCTCTCTTAAAGGCAAGTGACACGATTAATTCGCGTTAATTTATGTTAATCGCTTACAACGGAGGTTACAACTAAATAAATAATTCCGTTTTTAATGCAGCGAAATATAATACGTTGAATTTACAGGCTAACTACAGGAGCACAGGATTTGTGAAAGAAAAAAAGAAAAGAAAAAATACACGTTTGATTAATTAATAAAATACGCGATACAGTTTTCTTTGGCACGTTTTATAATATACACCCGACACGTTTCTTTTTTCCGAGGCAAAGGAATAATAAAAAAAGAACTCATAATTACTACAGTATCTAATAGACGATGTGATCCACGTTTAATATTCGCTGAGCCCGAACATCCGCTTTCAAAAAATCGCCCCATTAAAAGATTATACGACCCACTTACAGCTCAAAGAAACGATTAACGCCGCTTTCTCGATTTTCCAGAATTTTAACGCCAAAGCGGCCGAGTGATGTTCAATTTCCTATATTCGGAGTAAATTTCTACCCTTCGTTTTCTAACGTTAATCGCTTTGACAAGCGCGACCTACTCGAGCATCGCGAAAGAACGAAAGGCGTTCCACAAAGTCTTCCCTCGAATTAAAGTCTTCCTCGCCACGCGTTCGGAGCTTGACGTAAAGTTTCGAGGATCGTTCAACGTACTCGTAGATTCGCACGAGTACAGATCCTCGTGCCGATTCGACGTCTTCTCGCGTTGCCAAGAACAGAGTCGTAAAATGGTAGCAGAGCGCGAGGCGTTCGTCAGAGGAGTCACCTATAAAGACCCCGAAGGCCATCACGGGAAATCGGTCCCAGCCGGGTCGAAATCGGCCCGTCACCGCGTTTATCGTCCAGGGGCCCGTAAACGGTCCCGCTGTTAATGTCCGTTGTAAAATTCCAACGACTCGGCGCACTGTGAATTTAGTGCGGAGAAATTTGGCGCCTAATCGAGTAACTGAATAAGGGGTATTAAACGCGGCATAAGAGCTCGGTCAGTGAGAAACTGGAGTTTATTTCGTTAATCATCGTCGCCCTCGAGACACTGAATTTATTTTCAACTCACATATGGCTCGATCGCGACGATTTTTGAATTTTAGAAGCTTCGCGAAATACGAGAGACTCTGTTCAGAGTTTATGGTTTACACGCGAAATAATCTTTGTGGATTTCTTCGAGTCACGTGGAACTATAATGCGAGGAAAACGCACCAGTTGTGGAATATAAAAAGAAATTGGAGATTACATGGTATATCTCTTCTCTCTCGAAAGAGAGATCAATAAGATAACAAGGGTGGTTTTTGATACATTCCCTTCGATTGCGAGCGTGAACCAGACCGTGTAACGAGTCCGCGAGTTCTCTCGAATAAATAAAGCATAAGAGGGTATTACCGTGGTTGAATCACCGCGTAACACACACGGTAAAGTCTCTATTGTAATAACGCGGTAAATGAAGTCCGCGACAAAGGAACGATCGCGGAGTGCCGGAACACGCTCGGTCTGCTCGTAATGACGAGACTAATGATCGCTGTAATTGCGTTCAGGCACGAATGCCTATCGACTGAACGACCAGGTCAGTTGAACGATCGGCTCGGTCGATTTTCAGGGAAGAAACAGCAGCCTCGTTAATAACGCGATCACCTCTCGACGTCTCTGTATTCTTTCGAGTTTCTATTACCCCGTAGCACGGAAAGCAGCGAAACGGCAATTCGCGGCGACGTCGAGCGTCGGGCCCTTAATTTGGACGCGGCTGATAGGCTGGGATCCTCTCGGGGCGCAACACTGCTATCCCTGTTTCCTCCTCTAACGATCAATTTTCTGCCGGTCGATAATTAATTTTCTTATGCGGCCTGCACTCGACTCCCACCGAAATTCCTCTAATTCGCTAATTGTGCGAATTAGCCGAGCGGCTTTGAACAATTACCAGGGTCCGCCGTTTGACACCCGGCAAATTATAGACGAGTCCAAACCGTTCTCCATTCTCGCCTTCCTCACTTGTATACAACTTACGGGCAAGCCACGAGTTGTCATCCGATTCACGCGTTAGTCACTCTCGTGGCTTCTCTGGCTATCCCGATGAAAATGGTCCCTTACGATAAAGGATAATGACTATAGAATTATAGGAGATCGACTTCTTTGTTGATACTTCTTTCAACGAGTGTAGAACCTTCTAATCTACGGTACCTTTACGAGTATCTGCAATCGATCTTCGACTAATGACACGGGAGTTTAATTGACGTTGTTGCGCGATACGTAATTTACATTTTCTCTGGTAATATGTAGCATTTACAATCGATCTACAATTATGACTCAACTCGGTACATTTCCTCGCGTGATCTAATACGTTTCGTTAGTTCCTACGAGTCGTATGTTTTTTAACAAAAAACAACAGCAATTTCTAGGATATGAGAGCGGTTAAAGATTGCCAAGCCGTGATGAAACACGGTTAACCGTGGATTAATGCCCACAGGAAAATTACGCTTTCAAACGAATCAGACTGGCCCTCGAAATATTCAGCGGAAGCGGATACCGAGGTACTCCCGAGTTAGCCATCGCCGGTTCTCGCGGCGGCTTAATCATAGTTCATTCCACTGCGAATGTAACTTCGTTCCAGGGATAATAACGTTTCCCGCTGTACAACGATGCACCGTGCTCGTGGTCGGAGGATCGTTATCATCGACGGGGATCGAAATACCCGCTGGATCGACGATCGAAACTCGTTTACCGTCGCGACGCTTCGATCGCCACCGGGATCGTGTTCCTTCGACGAAGATCGACGGAATAGAGCCGTGGTCGAGGATCTACCGTGCCGGTGGGTCGTCCATTTTCCCGACGAGCACCTTATTATGCCTGTCCGAGTGTGGCGGTGTTCTTATGGCCGGGTCAGGAAGCATTAGAAGCGAGCCCGGCAGAGTCACGAACAGTCAAAGATCCCGAAGAACCGTGGCCGGGATAAAGCTTGCAAATGGACGAAAAAAGCTGCCAGCGCGATAACGTCCTCTCCGTCTACCTCGTCCGCTTTTTCTCCTCTCCAGTTCGATCTCCCTGTCTTTCTCTCTCTCTCTCTTCATCGCAGACCGTCATCGTGGTCGCATTAGGCCGGCAGCGTTTCCATTTTCATGAACGCTGCGCCGTCGACGGGGCCGTTAACGTCCCGGCGCTCGTCTGCGCCGCGTCCGCACGCGGAATCGTCGCCGTTGCCGGTTAATCTGCATTATCAAGCCAACGGTGTACGAGCCTGACGTAGCTGAAGTGCTCGGCCAGGGTTATTGGAAGAGGAAGGCAGGGCAAACGGGTCCAGAGAAGGCTTAGTTTGATTATTTTCGGCGGAAAAGGGTTGGCGCCGTGGTTCCCGGGATTGCGGATTTAGGGTGAATCTTTGTGGTTCATAAGGTGAGGGTTCTATCGCCGATGGCTCGTGATTTGGCAAATGGGAATCGGGAAACGGGGACGGGGTAATTCCTGCAGGATCCTCCTTGCGTTACACTAGACCTCGATCGTCGAGTATCAATTATTTCTCGAGCTTGTAAGCTTCGTGTAATTCTGCGGAATTATTTTGGATTTTAAGTTAAGGCTTCTTACCAAGCCTTTACCAAGTTTTCACAGAAAAAAAGAAATTCCAAACGAACTCCATAGTATCCGAATTCCATAATCGAAAGAAAATCGGTTTAGATAAATTCGTTCGAAAGAAGAATATGGATCGAAGAAGGATGTTAGAATAATTCGATGTTGAATTAGGCTTCTAACGGAAGAATTAATCTTTCGTTATCCCAGGACTACTTTCGGAGCAGCGACAGTGGCTGGAAAGGACTGGCGATTTCATCGGGAACTCCTGTTATCGCGAACCTGGTCGATCGGTTGCGTCGAATCCGATTTCTGTTGAATCGCGTGCGTGGTTCGATGACCAGTGGAACTCGGAATAAAAAGAAGCTGGTGGACAGGGACAGGTCTCTTTCGAGAGAGTATAAACGTCTGTTGTGTCTGGCATGGCGGACAATCGAACGGGGACACGGTACTTCTTCCCGGTCCGCTAAAGGCGGAAGGATTCCTGGGGAAAAAGCGCTCTTTCGCGGCGGCTTTCGTGTCCTTTCATCCTGAAAACACGAGTTCCGCTCGCGATGTCGAAGTCCACGCGACTTCTTCGCCACGCCAGCAGAACATATTGTCACTCTTCTTTTTGCTCCTCTCGTCCTTCTTCTTCCCAGCAAACGTCTCGGAATCCCGACGGTGATACGTCATCTGCGTTCCCGTTTTTTGCCCTTCCCCTCGCCGGGTTTCGCCAACTCGCGGTCGCTTCTCGGACCATCTTTATCCCTCCCTTGGCCGATAAACAGAGACGCGGTTGATCATCCTTACGACTGTCCGCGCTTCAACGAGAATCCACGGGTGTGGGTTAAACGCGGCATTCAGGAGTCTCGGAAATTATAGTCGCGACGGAAAGCACATTTTTCGCGATATCCTTCTCTCAGGAGCCAACGTTTCCTTTTTTTCCTCGCGCGTATCTCTGCGGGAGAGCAGCGCCGATAAAAAAAGGACTGCGCGCAAACAGGTTTCCGAAAGGAGAAATAACTACCGCCATGGGCCGGAATGCGGATCAAATTCTGTCGGCGGAGTGAAAAGAATTGGTACGCGGAAGAAACCGGTGGTATTATCTTTGTCGTTACCGCGACGTGTCGTTAATTATGCGAGAAAAACTGAACGAGCGATAAATCGCGACTCTGCGAGGCGCATTTTTTCGGCCGCCGGTTTTTGTCGCGCTCTCGAACGCTTTAATATACGATCCTGCAAAGACAATACCGTTAATTCCCCTAGGTTCCACGACTGGCCGACTATTCGCTGGCAATTAATACCGGCCGGCGTAAATTTTCATTCGAGCACCTATTTAATCTGCCGTCGGTCCCGTCTCCTCGAGCCGTCCTCGACCAGTCCTCCACCAGTCCTCCACCAGTTCTCGACCAGTCAGCGTTTCACAGACGAGACCTCGGTCGAAGAAGGTCCTCGCCGTGTGTCGCAACGAGCAGGTGATCAGCTCGGCCCGACGTCCTCGTAATTTCCCTCCAGGAACCCCGCGGACCGTAGTAAAACAGAGGAACTTTGGCAAAAGTGCACTTGCAGGTTTTACGATTTCTTCTCTCGCCGTCTGCCATTCGCCAAAGCTACGAGGAATTTTTTCTCCCTCGCTCTTTCTCCGAAAGCACCCTAAAACTCGCGTCTATCGCGACAGTTCGACAACTCCTTCTGGTAGCTCCACTAAAAATCCGTAACAGCGTATCCGGTTGTAGGAGACTCGTAAAAAGGCGACTCCGGATCCGCAGTCTCCGCCGGGCTATGGTTTTTCTAAGTGAAACGAGGATAAGAGAAGCCGGCAGAAGTGAAATTACAGATTGCCGAGGGATCGGTAACCGATCGCCGCAATGGGACAATTTCTCCCTCGATTTACGAGCTTCCGGCGATGCTATCTCGCCGCGATTTCCACGAATTTCGGGTTCCAAGATCGGAGGGAGAGAGAGGAGAGAGAGAGAGACAGACAGACAGACAGACAGAGACAGAGACGGGCCACCTTCTATCTTGTCTCGAGATCCGAGGCACACGCGCGATTAGACATCCTGGAATAGGTTCAATCGACCGCGATCCACGACGATTCGGCTGAGCGAGTCGACTTCTCCGAGGGATAATGTTGCGAGAACGTCCCCGCGCTCCTCCTTTCCCGGATTTTCACGCTGGTTTCACGAGTTT
>NW_027471498.1:0-24495 GCF_051020765.1 Lasioglossum baleicum
TGATATTCGCTGAGGTAGTGATATCGGTAAAGCGTTTTATATTATACCAATTGGTACCGCTCTCAAATGGTTTGACGCTCTACTGTAATGTTCAAACCGTGAATTAAGGTGTCCATTGCCATAACCCTTCAGCGGACTTGCACACAAAATTCCTGGTTTGACTCTTCTAATCACGGGGTGGATGTAGCTATTGATTTAGCCGTTTATCTCCCACAGAAGGTGGTAACGCTCTGGAGCGATTAGACCCGCGATCATTCAATTCACGAATGAAGAAAATGTGCTCGTCACAAAAGTATATGCTAGATCGTACCTCTGATCATTTTGTTATACTCTCGAAACAGCCTGTCAGTTTTTCGGTGTGTAAGGCATTATGCGAGAGACTTAACCCTACACGAATAGGTAGTATTCTACAGCGGCTTGGTGGCCTGCATTAATATTCTTACCGAGACTTAATGTGTCTATTGCCAATACTGTTCAGCTGATTTATTCCCGGAAAACCTGGTTTGACGCTCAGAATAACATGGTAGGTGAAGCATGTGACTTAGCCATTCGCTTCTATATAAAGATTATACCGTTCTGGAACGGATGAACCCTGGATTTCCCTATTCATGCATGCTATGTTTCTGACCTTCTGCTAAAATATGTACAAATCTGTTTGGTTGTACAGGAAGATAGAAAATCGCTAGTTCGATGTTGGTTCATGCATGATAAGATTTTTGATAGAACATTTGACTTTATACCAGTTGGTAACGTTCTCGATCGGTTTGACGCTCTATACTAATAGTCAGACCGTGAATTAGCGTTTCTGTTGCCAATGCTGTTCAGCAGGTTTACTCCCCGAATACCTGGTTGAACTTTAGGAACCACAGAACAGCAGAAGGTATTATGTTAGGCGTTCGACTCTCACCGAACGTGGTCAAGTTTTGGGACGGTTTGACGCTCGATCCTCTAATTGATGCACGAAATAACGGTAGCCGTTTCTGAAATATATACTTATGTGTTTCTCTGGGCACGAAGTTATATTCCGGATGCAGCGGGATAGATTCGCGAAAGGTGAGGCCTTCGGTGAAATTGTTGAGTTTATGGCAATTGGTAACGTTTTCAAACGGTTTGACGCTGTACCATAATATTCCAACCGTGAACTAAGGAGTCGATTGACAATAGTGTTCATTTGGTTTATGCCCGGAATACCTGGTTTGGCGCCCGGAAACACCGGATGGGTGAAGCTATTGACATAGCCGTCCGATTCTCAAAGAAGGTGGTATCGAGCACGAACGGTTTGATTATCGATCTTCTAATGAAAACATGAAACTAAGCTGCCCGTCACTCTAATGTATACTAATTCGTTTCTATTATCGCGAAGACATACTCTCGATACGGCGTGATACGTTCTTGGAGGGTAACGTAGTCTGAAAGAAGAATGGCTCCATAACAATTTGTAATGTTCTCCGACTATTTTACTACCTACTTTAGTGCCCATTCCGAGACTTTAGGTGTCCGTTGCCATTGCTGTACAGCGGATGCACTCTTGAATGCCAAGTTTGATTCTCGGAATCTCAGGATACATGAAGCTATTGACATAGCCGTTCGTCTCTGAGAGAGTGTGGTAACGTTCTCGAACGGTTTCACACTCGACCTTCTCATTCATACTTGAAATTAAGGTGCCCTTCACTGCAATGTATACTAATTTGTATCCCTGAGCACGAAGTAATACTCTACATACATCGGGTTACGTTCTCGGAGGTTAAGGTATCCGGTACAAGGTTTGACCAAATTCCAGTACGTACCGTTCTACGATGGTTCGAATATTTGTATTACTATTCAAACCGTGAATGGAGGTGTCCCTTGTCAATACTCTACGGTGCATTAACTCCCGGAATATCTTGTTTAGCTTTCGGAATCACAGATATGTGAAGCTATTGTTGACTTTGCCGTTGGTCGCTGACAAAAGGTGGTAATGTTCTCGAACGGTTGGACCCTCCCTCTTCTAATTCATATACGAAGATAAGGCTCTCATCACTTCAATGAAGACTAACTTAATTTTCTGTTCACGAAGTTATACTCTCGATACAGTTGGTTATTTTTTTGGGAGGATATGGTTTTCGGTAATGCGTCTGACTTTGTATACATTGATAACGTTCTCAAACGGTTTGACGCACTATTTTAATATGCCAACAGTGAATTATTGTGCCTATTGCCAAAACTCATCAGCGGAATTTCTGCCGGAATGCCTGGTTTGGCCCTCTGAAGCACTAACTATATGAAGCTATTGAAGTAGCCGTTCGTAGCTCACACAAGCTGGCAATGTCCTCGAGCGGTTCGGCCCTCAATCTTCTAATTCATACGTGAAATGAAGGTGCCCTTCACTGCAATGTTTACAGATTTAATAGAGTAATACTCTACATGCATCCGGTTAAGTTCTCGAAGGGTCAGGTTTTCTGCAAAACTTTTGAAATTATCGAAATGTGTAACGGTCTACAAACGTGTGACTCCGGACTATAATATTCCATCCGTGAAATAAGGTGTCTATTGCCCATAATGTTCGGCATAGTTAGTCCTGGAATACCAGGCTTGACTACCGGAATCACAATTGTAGGTAAAGCTATTGACTCAGCCGTTCGACTCTCAAAAAAGTTGATAACTTTCTCGAACAGCTTCACCCTTTTTCTACTTGTTCCTAATGAAATTAAGATCCCCGTCACTAAAATGTTTAGTAATTTGATACTCCGAATATGAACTTATAATTTCGATGAAGCGGGTGATGTTCGCGGAAGGTGCGGCCTTGGGTAAAACGTTTGACTTTATATCAATTCGTATCGTTCCCTCACAGTGTGACGCTATATTGTAATATTCAATCCGCGAATTATGATATATATTGCCAATTCTGTACAGCGCATTCACTCACGGAATATCTCGTTTGACTTTCTGAGTCACAGGGTGTATGAAGCTACTGACTTAGCCGTTTGAATCACAAAGTCGATTCTAACATTTCTAACGATTAGACCATCGATCTTCTAATTCATGCATGAAATGAGGATGCTCATCACAAATATGTATACTAGTTTGTGCCTCTGAACACGGTGATGTACTCTCGATCCGGCAGGTTATTTTCTCGGACGGTAAGGCATTCGATAAAACGTTTGACTCTATGGCCATTAGTACTGTTCTCACATGGTGTGACGATCTATTTTAATATTCACTCCGCGAATTATGGTATCTATTGGCAATAATGTGCAGCATATTTGCTCTCGGAATACCTGGTTTGACTATCAGAATCACAGGATAGGTGATGATATTGACTTAGACGTTCGTTTCTCACAGAGGGTGGCAACGTTCTCGATCGGTTTGACCCTCTGTCACGTAATTTGATCAGGAGAATGATGAGCCCGTCTGCTATCATGTCTACTAATTTGTTTCCGTGGAGATTAAGCAAGACACACGCCACATCGTGTTAGGTTCTCGGTTGGTAAGGTATTCCATACAAAGGATGACATTATTCGAACTGGTAATGCTCCCCGACGGTTTGACTACCGACTTTAATATTCATACCGTGAAATAAGATATCTATTTCAAAGCATGACATCGGATTCATTACCGGAATATCGCAGATGACTCTTGGAATCGTCGTGTAGGTGACGCGATTGAATTAACCGCGCGTGTATCAAAGATGGCGGTGACGTTACCGAACGAACTATTTATTATTCTACCCGTGAACTGAGGTGTTTATTGCCCATACTGTACAGCGCATTTATTACCGGGATACCCGATTTGACATTCGAAATCACAAGACATGTGAAGCTATTTATTTAGCCGTTCGTCTCTCACAGTAGGTGGCAACGTTCTCGAGCGGTTTGACATTCGATGTTGCAATTCATACATGAAGCTAAGGAGGCCGTCACTGAAATGAATACTGTTTTCATTCTCTGAAGATGAACTTATTCCTTCGATAAAGGCGCTATGGTTCGCGGAAGGTAATGCCTTCGGTAAAACGTTTCACTTTACACCAATTAGTAATGCCCTCAAACGGTTGACGCTCTACTGTAATATTCAAGCCGGGAATAAAGCTGTCTATTGCCAAAGATCCTCAGCGGATTTAAGCTCGGATAACCTGGTTGGGACTTCAGGAATACAGTATAGGTGGTGCTACTGACATATGCCTTCGACACTGAAGGAGGGTGGTAACGATCTCGATGGGTTTGACCATCGATGTTCTATTTCATACATGAAGTTAATGAGCCCGTCACTGAAATGAAATCTTATTTGATTCTCTGAACATGAAGTAATACACACCATACTGCTGGTTCTATTCTCGGAAGGTAAGGTATCCGTTAAAGAGTATGTCGTTATAGCAAATTGGTAGCAATCTCAAACGGATTGATGCTCTACATTAATGTTCATACTGAGAATTAAGGAGTCTATTTCCAATACTGTTCTGCAGATTTACTCCTGAATTACCAGGTTTGACTTCCGGAATCACAACTATAGGTGAAGCTATTGACTCAGCCGCTCGACTCTCAACGAAGGTGGTAGCTTTCTGGAAGTTTAATGCCAATAGACACCTTCATTCAGGGTTTGAATAGTAAAGTAGAACATCAAACCCTTTGAGAACGTTACCTACTGCTATAATGTCAACGTTTTACCGAATCCCTTGCCGTCCGAGAAGCTAACCCGCTATTTCGAGAGTACAGCTTCGTGTTTATAGAATCACATTAGTATACAATTGAGTGACAGCACCTCAGATTCAAGCATGAATTAGAATATCGATGGACAAACTGTGCGAGAATGTTACGTCCTTCTTCTAGAGTCGCACAACTATTTCAATACGTTCACCGATTCCATGATTCCGTGAGTCAAGTCAGGTATTCCGCATGTAAATATGTTGTTCAGTATGGGCATTAGGCACCCTACTTCACGGTAGAAATGTTAAGGAACAAAGTCAGACCGTTTGAGAAGGTTACAAATTCCTACAAATTCGAACATTTCACCGAAGACCTTACCCTCCGTAATACTCACCCGCACCAGCAAGGGTATAAGTTCTTGTTCACAGATAGAAAATAGTATTCATTTCAGAGACGGGCATCTTTGGTTTATCTAACAATTAGAAGATCGATGGTCAATCCGTTCGAGAACGTTAGCACCATCGTTGAGAATCGAACGGACAAGTCCATGGCTACACTCATCCTGCGATTCCGTGTCTCGTACCACGTATTCCTGGAATACTAAACCAGATCGTAAAGCCATTGTAGAACGTTACCTATTGGTATATAGTTAAACACTCTACAGACAGCCTTACCTTCGGAGAAGCTAACACCACGCGTCGAGAGTACATCCTCGTGTTCAGAGGAAGAAGTTAGTAATCATTTTTGTGACGTGCACCATATTTCATTACGATAAAGAAGATCGAGTGTCAAGCCGCTCGAGAACGTTGTCACATTCTGTGACAGATGAACTGCTGAGTGATCAGCTTCACCTATCCTGAGATTCCGATATTCACACTAGGTATTCCGGTAGCAAATTTGCTGAACAGTATTAGCAATAGACATCTTAATTCACGGTTTGAATAAAAAAGTAAAACTTCAAGTAGATTGAGAGCATTGCCATTTGGTATGAAGTCAAACGCCTTACTCAATGCATTACCTTCCGAGAAGCTAACCCGCTTTATCGAAAGTATAACTTCGTGTTCAGAGGAAGAAAGTAGCATTCATTCCACTGACGGGCACGTTAACTTCATGTATGAAGTAGAAGATCGATAGTCACACCGGTGGTGAAAGTTGACACATACTCTGAGAGAGGAACGGCTATGTCAATTGCTTGGCGCATCCTGTTACGAGGAGAGCCAAACCAGGAATTCCGGGAGAAAGACCGCTGAAGAATGCTGGCAATAGACACCTCCATTTAGAGTTCAAATATTAAAGTAGAGCGTCAATCCGTTTGTGAACATTACCAATTTTTATAAAGTACAACGTTTTACCGAAGGCCATCGCTTTCGCGAAACTCACCCGCTTCATCGCGAGTATAACATCGAGTTCAAAGGATCGAACTAGTAACCATTATAGCGACTGGGACCTTAATTTCCCTGTGAATAAGAAGTTCAGAGGTCAGTCCATTCGACAAGGTTACCACATTCCTTGCGATTCAAACGGTTAAGTCAATAGCTTCATACATGTTGCGATTCATAAAGTCAAACGAGATATTCCGCGAGTAAATTCGCTGCACAGTATTCGCAATAGATAACATATATCGCGGCTTGGATATTAAACAAGAGTGTCAAACCATTCGAGAAAGTTATCAACCGTGAGTCAAACCGTTAGAGAAAGGTACCACCTTATTTGGGAGTCGAAATGCTAAGGCAATACTTCACCTGTGCTGTGATTCGGAAAGTCAAACCAGTTATTCTGGGAGTAAATCCGCTGTACAGTTATAACGTTATACGTCATACCTCCAGGTGTAAATATTTATGTGCAGAGTAAAACCGTTGTAGAACGTAACGAATTGGCATGGAATCATTCTTTTTACCGCAGGACTTACCTCCCGAGATCCCATCCCGCTTTAGCGATTAGGTTGCTCAGTGTTCACCGGAACAAATTGCTAGACATTTTGGAACACGAACACCTTACTTGCATGTATGTATAGGAGGATCGAGGGGCAAACGGTGCGAGAACGTTTCCACCTTCTACTATAGTCCAATTGCTAAATCTGTAGATACCCATATCATGTCATTCCGAGAGTCAGATTACGTACTCCGGGAGTGAATCCACAGAACCATATTACCAATAGCAGCGATAATTGACGGAACAAATATTAAAGTGGATTGTCAAATTTTTGTCGAACGTTACATATTGTTATAGCGTCAAACTTTCTATCGATGACCTTACCCTCCGATATCCTAACCTGCTGTATCAATTGCCTAAATTCGTGTTGTAGCAAACAACCTGTTATTCCTTTAAGTGACGGGCACCTTCTTTTCATGTATGAATAAGATCGATATGCATGTTGGTCCAGAAATTTACAAATTTCTGTTAGATTCGCACAGATAAGTCAATGGCTTCACCTATCCTGTGATTCCGAGCTTGGAACCCGGTATTCCGGGAGTAAATCCGCTGTACAGTATAGGCAATAGACACCTTAAATTAAGTTATGAATACTAAGCAGGAAGTCAAATCATTGGAGAACATAACTGGATGGTATAAAATCAAGGATTTTACCGGATACCTTATCATCCAAGAACCTAATGCGCTGGGGCAAGTGTCTTGGCTAGTGCTCACGGAAACCAATTGGTAGACATTTTAGTAGACGGACACTTCATTTTCATGTATGAATAGAATAACAGGGAGTCAATACGTTCATGATCGATCTCACCGTCTTTGGTAGCCGAACGGCTAAGTATATAGCTGCACTTATACTATGATTGCGATCGTCATAAAAGTTTTTCCGGGAGTAAATCCACTGAACTGTATTCGCATTAGACACCACAATACACGTGTTGAATAATAAAGTAGAGGCACTATCCGTTTGAGTACGACGCCAGGTGTTATAAAGTTATACGCTTTACAGAAGACCTCACCCTCCAAAATCAAACGCGCTGTATCGAGCGTATAACATTGTGTCCAGTGGAAGGAATTAGTATACGTTTTAGCGACGGGCACATTAATTGCATATATGAATTCGAAAAGCGATGGTCAAACCGTTCAATATCGTCGCCACCTTCTGTTGGAGACGAACATCTAAGTCAATATCTTCAGCTATTCCGAGATTCCGAGAGTCATCGCGGCAAAGCCGAGAGCAAGTCCGCTGAACAGTATTGGTAATAGACGTCATAATTCGCGGTGTGAATATAAAATCAGCCAGTCATACCGTTGTAGAGCGCAACCTATTGGTATAGAGTAAAACATTTCACTGATAGTCCAACATTCGGAGACGGTAACCCGCTTAACCGAGAGTATAACTTCGTCTTCAGAGGAAGAAACGTGTAAAAATTTCTGTGATAGCCTCCTTTACTTCACTATGAATGAGAGGATGGAGGGTCAAGCCGCTGAAGAAAGTTGTCACCTTCTGTGAAAGGCGAACGGCTGAGTCAAAAGATTCATACACCCTGTGATTCCTAGAATCATACCATGTACTCCGAGAGTAAATATTCTGGACAATATTGGGTACTGGCACCATAATTCACGGTATGAAGATTAAAGCAGACCGTCAGACTGTTGTAGATCGTTACATATTGCTATAGAGTCAAACTTTCTACCGAAGGCACTACCCTCCGCGACAGGCACCTCAACTACATGTATGAATTGCATGATAAGTGGTCAAACCTTTCGGTACCGTTACCTCATTCCTAACCACCGTAAGGCTAAGACAATACTTTCACCTATCCCGTGATTCTGCGAGTCAAGCCAGGTATTCTGGGAGTAGACCTACTGTACAGTATTTGCCTCATTCACACTACTTCACGGTAAATATGTTTGCGTACAGATCCATACCGTTGTTGATCGTTACTTGTTACTATAGAGTCAAACATTTCACACAAAGCCTTATCTTCGAGAAACTAACCCGCCGTATCGGGAGTATAACTTCGTGTTTAGAGAAACGCATTAGTATACATTTTAGCGACTGGCACCTAAACTTCATGTATGAGATGAAAAATTGAGTGTCAAACAATTCCAGAACGTTACCACCTTCTTTGGGGTTCGAACGGATATGCCAAGTGCTTCAGCTATCTTGCGATTGCGAGAGTCAAACCTGGCATTCCGTGAGTAAATCCACTGAAAAGTATTGGTAATAGACACCTTAATTCACTGTTTGGATATTAATGTTGAGCGTGATATCGCGTTAGAGGGTAGCCGATTTGATTAAAGTCAATCAGTTGACCGACGGCTTTACCATCGGTGAAGATAAGCCACCATTTCTTCATTTCTGTGACGGGCGTCTCAATTTCATGTATGAATTGGTAGATCGAGGGTCAATCCGTTCGATAACGTTACCACGGTCATTGAGAGTCGAACGTCTAAGTCACAGGCTTCACCTATACTATGATTCCGAGAGTCAAACCAGGCATTCCGGGACTAAGTACGGAGGACAGTATTGGCGGTAGACACATTAATTCTCGGCTTGTATTCTGAATAAGAGCCTCCAGCTATCTCGAATAGTTACAAATTGGTATAAAGCCATACTTCTTACCAAATGCTTACCCCTCCGATGGCCTAACCCGCTGGATCGTCAGTATATCATCGTGTCCAGAGGAACGACATAGTACACATTTTAGTGACGTTCACCGAAATTCAGTGTATGAATTGGAAGTTCGAGTGTCAATCCGTTCGATAACGTTACCACGGTCATTGAGAGGCGATCGTCTAAGTCACAGGCATCACCTATACTGAGAATCCAATAGTGAAACCAAATATACCGGAAGTAAATCCGCAGTAAATTACTGGCCATAAGCTACTTTATTCACAGAATCAATATTGAAGGATTGAGACAATCCGTTGTAGGCCGCAACCTACTGGTATAGGATCAAACTCGCTAGAGAAAGCTTACATTTTGAGAACCTATCCCACAGTATCGACAGTATAACTCCGTGTTTAGAGAAGGAAATAAGTATGCACTTTAGTGACAAGCACCAGAATTTCATATATGAACAAGAAGATTGAGGGTTACACCGTTCGAAAACGTCGCATAGCGAAGCCAATTTATTCTCCTACCCTGTAATTCCGAGTGTCAAACCAGTCATTACGATAGTGAATCCGATGAATTATATGAGCAATTCACACCGTAATCCACAGTGTGAACATTTAAGTAGAAAGTCAAACTGTCGGAGATAAGTACTAGTTCGTATAGGGTTACATTTCCTGCCGAAGACCATACCATCTGAGATTAAAGCCTACTGTATCGAGAATATAGCTTCCTGTTCAGAGGTACAAATTAGTATACATTTCAGCAGACAAACTACTTACTATCCTGTAGGAACAGAAAGATCGGCGGTCAAGCCTTTCTAGAACGAGCCAACAATCTTTGAGAGGCGAACAGCTTTTTCAATAGCTTCACTTCTTATGTTATTCCGAAAGATAAGCCAGATATTCCGAGAGTCAATTCGCTGAACATAAATGGGAATAGATAGCATAATTCACGTTCTCAATATTAAAGTAGGGCCCCAAACTTTTTTTGAACGTTACCAATTTGAATCGAAACAAACCTTTTACCGAAAGCCTTAATTACCGTGAATCTAACCCGCTGTATCGAGAGTAAAACACCGTGTTCGGTAGAACAAATTACTGTAAATTCTCGCGGCGGGCACCATGATTCCAGGAATGAATTCGAAGATCGATGGTCAAACCGTTCGAGACCGATACCTCCCTATATGGGAATCGAGCGGCTGTGGCCATAGCATCAACTATCTTATGATTGCAAAAGTCAAATCAGGTATTCCGCGAGAATACCTGCTGCTCAGTATGGGCACTAGGCATCCCATTTCACGATATAAATATTAAAGTACACAGTCAAACCGATGTAACAGGTTACCTATTGGTGTGGAATGAAACCTTTAACCGAAGGACTTACCTACCGAGAAGCTAACCTGCATTATCGGAAGTGTAATTCTTGTTCAGAGAAAGAAATTAGTCTCCATTTCAGTGACGGGAACCTTATCATCATGTATGAATTAGAAGATTGAGGGCCAAGTCGTTGGAGAACGTAATCACGTTCTTTGAATGTCGAACGGCTGAGTCAATAGCTTCACCTATCCTGTGATTCCGAGGGTCAAACCTTGTATACCAGTAATAAATCGGCTGAACGTATTAACAATAGACACCTTAATTCACGGTACGAATATCAAATTAGAACGTAAAACCGTTAGAGAACGTTGCCAATTGGCATAAGGACATTCTATTAACCTGATACCTTACCCTCAGAGGACATATTCCGCTGTATCGAGGGTACAACTTCGTGTTCAGCAATACAAATTAATAGTCATTACAGTGACCGGCTCCTTAACACTTCGGCATAGAGTTTGACTCTATGGCATTAGGTCCTACAACGGTATGACGGTCTGCTTCATTATTTATCATTTATTTGCCGGAACCATAGGATGCGTGAAGCATTTGACTTAGCCGTTCGACACTCAAGGAAGGTGAAGTCGTTCTCGAGCGGATTGTCTCCAGATATTGTAATTCGTACATGAAGCTATGGTAATATTAAAATGTATACGTATGTGTATCTCTCGACGCGAAGTTATACTATCTATACGGAGGGATAGCTTCACGCAAGGGAAGGCTTTCGGTAACAGGTTTGACACTGTGGGATTAGGTAATGTTCTTCAACGGTTTGACGATCAGCTTCAGAATTCATACCTGGTGCTCATATTTCCGCTGGCAGTGCTATACTGTGGATTGTCTCCCTGAACACCTTGTTTGACCTTTGGAATAACAGGGTAGGTGCAGCTATTGATCCAGAGGTAAGGTTCTCGAAGTAGGTGGTAACGTTGTAGAACGACGTGACGGTCGCTTTTCTAATTCGTGCATGAAATTAAGGTGTACGTCACTAAAATGCGTACTAATTTGCTTCCTTGGACACGAAATTCTTATCTCCATACGGTGAGATGTGTTCTCGGAAGGTAAGGCCTTCGGTAAAAAGAGTGACTTTATACCAATTGATAATGATCTCCGACGGATTGAATCTCTACTTTAATGTTCATACCGTAAATTATGATGTCAATTGCCTATATAATTTAGCGGATATATTCCCGCAATGACTAGTTTGACTCTCATCATCACAGAATAGGTGAAGCTATTGATTTAGACGTTCCACACTCAAAGAAGTTCTTGCCGTTCTCAAACGGTTTGACTCGTGATCTTCTAATTCATACATGAAACTAAGGCGCCAGTCACTCAAATGGTTACTAATTTCTTTCTCTGAACACGAGGTTATTCTCTCGATACAGCGGCCAGTTTCTTCGTAGGGTATGGCCATCGGTAAAGCGTTTGACTTTACAGCAATTGGTATCGATCTACAATGGTTTGGAGGCCTGCTTTAATATTCAAACCGTGGAATGAGATTTCTATTGCCAATACAGTTCAGCGGATTTAATCCAGGAATACCTGGTATGACCCTCGGAAACGCAGTATATGTGAAGCTATTCACTTAGCTGCTGGAATATCGTACAATGTCATAACGGTGCCGAGCTGTATAACCATCCACCTTCTAATTCATACATGAGCTTAAGATGCCTTCACTATAATGTATACTAATGCGAATCTCTAAACACGAAGTTATTCTCTCGAAACCGCGGTATAGTTTATTCGGAGATTTAGGCATTCTGTAAGAAGTATCACCATACACGAATAGGCAATGACCTAAAACGGCATGACACCCTGCTTTAGTATGCAAACCGTGAACTGAGGTGTCTATTGCCAGTACAGTACAGCGCACTTACTCCGGGCATATCTGGTTTAACGTTTGGAGTTACTGTATACTTTACTTAGCCGTTCGACTCTCACTGAAAGTGGCAACGTTCTCTACCAGTTTGACCCGCGGTCTTTTAACTCATACACGAAGTTTAGGTGCCCGGCACTGAATTGTAAACTAATGTGTTGCCCTAAACACGTAGCTATTGTCAAGGTTCGGGGGGTTAGTATCTCAGAAGGTACAACCGTCGGGGAAATATTTGACTCTATTCCATTACGTAACGTTCACCAACGGTTTGACTCAGTACTTTGATATTCATACCCTGAATTACGGTGCCTATTGCCAATACCCTTCAGCGGATATAATCCCGATATAGCTGGTCTGACTATCGGAATACTAGGGGCGGTGAAGCTACTGATTCAGCAGCACGAATCTAAAACTAGCTGCTAACGATCTCGATCAGCTTGACACTCAATTTTGCGATTCGTATGTGAAGCTGAGGTGTCAGTCTGCAGAAATGTCTACTCATTTGTTTCCGTGAAAACTAAGGTAGACACTCGCTGCAGCGGCGTAGGTTCTCGGAAGGTAATGTATTTCTTGAGAAGAGTTACCTTATTTTGATTGCTAATATTGACCGGCGGTTTGACTCCATGTATGAATTACACGTTCGAGTGTCAAACCTTTCGAAAACGTTACACCATTCCTTAAAATCGAACGGCTAAGTCAGTAGCGTCACCTATCGTGTGATTCCGCGTGTCATGCCAGGTATTGCGGGAGTAAATTATCTGAACAGTATTGGCAATAGACGCCTCATATCACAGTTTCAATATTAAAATATTGCGTCGAACCGTTTGAGATCGTTACCTATTGAAATGGAGTCCTTCTTTTTACCAAATACGTTACCTTCATAGAACGTATTACGCTGTAACGTGTGTCATCCTTCGTGATCACGGAAATAAATTAGTAGACATTTTAGCAGACGGATAACTTATATTCGTGTAATGACTGAAAAATATGGAGTCAAACCGTTAGTGATCGTTCCCACCTTCTTTGGGAGTTGAACGGCTAACTCTATAGCTGTACCTATCCTGTGATTCCGATAGTCAAATAAGGCTTTCCGGGAGTAAATCCGCCGTACATTTTGGCATTAGATACCCTATTTCGCAGTATCAATAATAAACAGAGAGTTACACTCTGTATGATCGTTGCGTTCACTCGTAGAGTCACACCCTTTGACGAAGGCTTTAGCATCCGTGAAGCAAACACCTTGTATCGAGGGTACGTCTTCGTGTACAGAGAAGACAATTATTACACTCTATAGCGCCGGGCACGTTATCCTCCTGTATGAATTAGACGATTGAGGGCCGAACCGCTCGAGAAATTTGCCAGCATGTGTGAGCTACGAACGGCTACTTCAATAGCCTCACATATTGTGTGGTTCGGAGAGCCCAACCAGGCATTCACGGTTGGCATATTAAAATAGTGTGTCAAACCGTTTGAGAACGCTATCAATGTCTAGAATGTCAGACGCTTTACCGAAATCCATATCCTCCAAAAAATATCCAGCTGTATCGAGAGTATAGCCTCGTGTTGAGAAAATTAAGTTAGTATTCATTACACTGATGGGAACCTTATCATCGTGTATGAATTAGAAGATGGAGGGTCAAACCGTTCGAGAACATTCACACCTTCTGTGAGAGACGAACAGCTAAGTTAATAGCATCACATATCCCGAGGTTCCGAGAGTCAAACCAGGTATTCCGGGAGAAAGTCCGCTGAACCCTGATGGGAAAGGACAGTTTAATTCTCGGTTTGAACACTAAAGCTGATCGTTCAACCGTTTGAGAACATTACCAATTCCTACAAAGTCAAACATTTTACCGAAAGCATTACCGCCCGAGAAGCTATCAAACCAGCCGTATGGAGAGTATATCTTCACGTTCAGAGAAACCCATTAGCATATATTTCAGTGCCGGCACCATACATTCATGTGTGAATTACAATATCGATTGACAAAACTTTCGAGAAAGTTGCCACCCTCATTGACAGTCGAACGGCTAAGACAGTAGCTTCATCTATCCAGTTAATCGGAGAGTAAAACCAGGTACTTCTGGAGTAAATTCTTTGAACATTTTTGGCAATAGACACCTTATGTCACGGTTTGAATAGAAAAGTAAAGCGTCATGCATTTGAAAGCATTGCCAATTGGTGATAAAGTCAAACACCTTGCAGATGGCGTTACCTATGGAGGAGCTAACCCCCCGATTCCAGAGTATAACTTCGTGTCCGATGAAAGGAAGTAATCGACATATTCTGAGACGGGCACATTAATTTCGTGCATGAATCAGGAGATCATGGGACTAACCGTTCTTGAACGTTGCCACATTCTTTGAGACTCGAACGGGCATGTCAATATCTTCATATCTCCTGTGAGTCCGAAAGTGATACGAGACTTTCCGGAAGTATATGCGCTGACGATTATTAGCAATGGACGCCATAGTTCACTGTATGAGTAATAAAGAGCAGAGCCAATGCGTTCGAGCCCGTTACCGATTGGTATAACGTCAAACTCCCTTCCGGATACCTCATCTTCCGCGAAGATAACGTGCCGTATCGTGATTGTATCTTCTTGTTCAGCGGAACATATTAGTATTCATTTCAGCGACTGGCACGTTAACATTCCGGGATACAGTTTGTCCCTGTAGCATTAGGTATCGCTGTACAACGGTATGGCAGTCTGCTCTATTATTCATACCGTGAATTAAGGTGTCAATTACCAGAACTGCTTAGCTTATTTACTCCCGGAATATCTCGTTTGCCTTTCGGAATCACGGGATAGGTAAAGCCACTGGCTTAGCTGTTCATCCCTTACAGATGGTGGCGACTATGTCGATCGGATGGACACCGATTTTCAATTCATTCATCAATTAGAGGAGTCCGTCACTGAAATGGAGTCTAATATCTTTCTCTGGACACGATATTATACTATCGATACAGCCGGTTAGTTTTTCAGAGGGCAAGACCTTCGGTAAAACGATTGACATTATATCAACTGGTAACATTCCCAAAAGGTTTGACGCTAGACTTCAATATTCAAGCCGTGAATTAAGGTGTCTATTGCCAACACTCTTCAGCGGATTTACTCCAGGGAAACCAGCATTGACTCTAGAACACACAGGATAGGTGAAGCTATTGACATAGCCGATTGTCTCGCACAGAAGGTGGTAACGTTCTCGAACGGTTTGAAACCCGACCTTCTAAGTCATGCATGAAATTAAGTTGCTCGTAAGTAAATGTACACTAGTTCGATCCTCGGAACACCGTGCTATACTCCAGATACAGCGGTTCGGTTCTTCGGAGGTAAGGCATTCTGTAAGAAGTTTAACCCGGCACGAATAGGTAATGTTCTACAACGGCTTGCGGGCCTGCCTTAATATTCAAACTTACTTCATGTATGAATTAGAAGGTCAAGTGTCATACGGTTCGCGAACGTGACCACCTTCTTTGAATATCGAACGGCTAAGTGAATACCTTCACCTATTCTGGGATTCCGAGAGTAAAACCAAGAATACTAGGAGTACATACCGTGTATAGCATTGGCAACTGACACCTGAATTCTCGGCATGAGTATTATTTAGGGAGTCAAATCGTCGGAGAACATTACTAATTGTTATAAAGTCATTCCTTTTACAGAATATGTTACCGTCCGAGAACGAATCCCGCTGTATCGAGAGTCCAACTTCGTCATCAGAGGAGCAGATTGGTATTCATTCTCGTGGTGTGCACCATAGTTTCATGGATGAATAACTAGAGCGAGCGTCAAACCGTTCAAGAACATTATCACCTTCTTTGAAAGTCGAACATCTGAGTCAATTGCTGCAGCTATCCTGCGATTTCCAGAGGCATATCAGGTATTTCAGGAGTAAATTCTCTGCGCTATGTTGGCAATAAACAACTCAACAATGTGTATGAATATTAAAGTACCGCGTCACACAGCAGGTGAACGATACCAATAGGTTGTAACATCATACACCTTACCAAACACCTTACCTCCCTAGAACAGAACCCGCTATAATGAGCATTATTCTTAGTGCTCACAGCATCAAATCAGGAAACGTTTTAGCAGACAGACTGCTTTTACATTTATGAATAGCAAAATAGAGAATCTAACCGGTCGGAGAACGATCCCATGTTCTTTGATAGTCGCATATCTAAGTCAATAGTGTCACCTATCGTGTGATTGCGGGAGTTGGATCATGCATTCTAGGAGTAAATTCGCTAAACAATAATGGCAATTGTCACCATAACTCATGGTTTGAATATTAAAGTAAAGCGTCAAACCGTTTGTGAACGTTACCAACGTGTATGATGTCAGGATTTTTAACCTAGGCCATACCATCAGCGATCTTCAGAACCTTCATCGAGAATATATGTTTGTCCACAGAGAAAGAAATTATTATTCAATTCAGTGACGGGCACTTCAACTTCGTGTATGTATTAGAAGATCGAGGGTCAATCCGCTCGGGAACGATGGCACCTTCTGTGCGAGACGAATGGCTATGTCAATAGTTTCACCCATCCTGCGATTCCGAGAGTCTAACCATGTATTCCTGGAATGAATGCGTTGAATAGTATTGGAAACTGACACCTGAATTCACGTCTTGAATATTACTGTAAAGCGACATACCGTTTGAGAGCGTTACCAATTTGTATAAGGTCAAGCACTTTAACGAAGGCCTTACCTTCCGGGAACCTCAGCGCCTTCATCGGGGAATGAGTTCGTGTTCACAGAAAGAAATTAATATCCAATTCAGTGTCGACACGTTAACTTCAAGTGAATTAGAAGATCGATGGTCAAATCGTTCGAGGATGTCACCACCTCTTTGAAGGGTCGAGCGAATAATTCAATAGCTCCACCTATCCCACGATTCCGAGAGTCTAACCAGGTAATCCGAGGGTACATGCGCTGAAGAGTTTTGGCAATAGATACCTAAATTCGCGGAATGAATATTGAAATGGAGCGTCACACGCTGTGTGAACGTAACTAATTGCTATAAAGTCAAACGTTTTACCGATTGCCATACCGTCAGAGAATGCATCCCACCGTATCGAGAGTATAGCTACGTGTTTAGGCAAACACATTGGTGTACAATTTAGGGACCCGATCTTAAATTCATGTATGAATTAGAATATCGGGGGTCTAACCCTGCGAGAACGATACCAACTTCTTTGAGATTAGAACGGCTAAGTTCTAATTATGCTCTTAACAGAATTGGTATTGGACACCTTCATTCTCGGTTTGAATATTAAAATAGAGCGTCAAACCGTTTGGGAACGTTACCACCCACTCTGAGAGTCGAACGGATAGGTCTACAGCTTCTCCCATCCTGTGATTCCTAGCGTTAAGCCAGGTATGCCAGGAGTAAATCCGAGAGAACAGTATTGGAAATAGATCCCATAGTTCACTGTATGAGTATTAAAATCGTGTGTCAAACCTTCGACGAACATTATCAATTCGTATTAAGTCATTCTTTTTGCCGAGTAAATTACCTTCCGAGAACTTAACACGCTGTAGCGAGTGGCACGCTTGTGGCTCAGGGTAGCAAATCTGTAGTCATTTTAGTGCACGGGCACCAGATTTTTGTGTATAAATACCAACACCGAGAGTCAATGCGTTTGAAAACGTTTCCACCTTCTCAGTGCTTCGCACAACTAAGTCACTGTCTTAACATATCCTGTGCATCTGAGAGTCATAGCAGGTATGCCTGGAGTATATCTGCTGAACCATATTGGCAATGGATACATTAATACGCTGTTTGAATGCTACTGCAGACCGTCAAACTTTTATAGAATGTTGCCAATTTCTATAGAATCAAGCAATTTAACGATAGCCCTACAATCTGAGAAGCTAACCCGCGGTATTCAGTGTATAAGTTCGTGCTTAGAGGATTAAACTAGTAAACGTTTTAGTGATAGGAACCATAACTAGATGTACGAATAAGGAGATCGAGTGTCAAACAGCTCGAGAACGTTTCCACCTTCTATGACTGTCGAACGGCTAAGTGAATACCATGTCCTATCCTGGTCAAGCCAGGAACACTAGAAGTACATCTGCTGTAAAGCATTGGAAATTGACACCTGACCTCTCGGCATGAGCAATAAAGTAGTTAGTCAAATTGTCTGAGAACATTACTAATTGTTATAAAGTTATTCTTTATACAGAATAAGTAACCTTCCGAGAACGTTTCCCGCTGTATCGAGAGTATAACCCCGAGTTCAGAGGTCCAAGCTATTATATATTTTACTGACGCGCACCAGAATTTCATGCATGAATTATAATATCGTGGGGCAAACCGTTCGAGAACGTTACCGCAACCTATGTGGTTCGAACGGCTAAGTCAACAGCTACACCTAACCTGTGATTCCGAGGATTAAACCACGTATACCTGCAGGAAATATGCTGTACTGAATTCGAAATAGGCACCTCAACTCACGGTTTAAATATTAAAACAGGCCGTCACGCCGATGTAGAACATTAGATATTCCTGTAGGATCAAACCACTTACAGAATGCCTCACCCTCCGAAAAAATTGGCCCGCGGTATCGAAAGTATAACATCGTGCTCAGAGAATAAAATTCGTATACATTTTAGTGAAGGGCACCTTAATTTCATGTATGAAATATAAAGGGGGAAGATCAAACCGTTCGAGAATGTTTTCACCTCCATTGAGGATCGATCGTCCATGTCTTGAGCGACACAAATCCTGTGATTCCAAAAGGCAAACTAGGTATATGGGGTGTAAATCGGCAGCACAGTTTTGGCTCTCGACACCTTAATTCACGGATTGAATATTAAAGTCGATAGACAATCCGATTGCGAACGTTACAAATACGTATGGAGACATTATTTTACCGAATACCTTACATTTTGAGAGCATAGCCCCCTGTATCGAGAGAATGACTTCGTGTTGAGAGAAGAAATTAGTATATATTTCAGTGGTGGCCACGTTAATTTCGTGCATGAATTCGAGGATCGAGGGGCAAACTGTTCCAGAACGTTACCACCATCTTTGAGAGTCGAACGACTGAATCAATAGCTTCACCGATCCCGTGATTTCGATAGTCAAATCAGGTATTCCCGGGGTGAATCCACTGTACAGTATTGGCAATAGACACCCTAATTTATGGTATGAATATTAAAGTAGAAGGTCAATCCGTCGGAGAACACTACCAGTTTATATAGTGTCATTCCCTTTACCGAATACACTAACTTTGTATAACCTAACCATCTGTTGCGGGAGTCATGCGTAGTGCTCACGGAAACAAATTGGTCTATATTATAGCAGCAGCATACCTATTGTCATATATGAATGGAAAGGCCATGAGGCAACCCGCTCCAGAACGTTACCACCTTCATTGAGAATCGCATATCTAAGAAAATAGCTTCCCCTATCATGTGATTCCGAGAGTCACACTAGGTATGTCAGGAGTAAATCCGCTATACACTAATGGCAATGGATACCTTAATCCGCAGTTTATATATTAAAGTAGAGCGTCGAACCGTTTGAGAACGTTACCAACTGGTACAAAGTCAAGCGTTTTATCGAATAGCTTATCTTCCTAGAACCAACACCGAACTAGCGATTGTCTACCTTACTGTTGATGGAAAGAGATTAGTAGATATTTTAGACGACGGTCAACATAATTGCATGTATGAATAGGAAAATCCAGAGTCAATGCGCTCCAGAACGATACCATCATTTTTAAGAACAGAGCGTCCAAGTCAATGGTTTCACATATCTTGTTCTCCGATGGTCAAACCAGCAATTCCGGGTATCAATTAATTATGCAGTATTTCCAATGGACATCTTAATTCACGGAACGAATATTGATGTCGAGAGAGAAACACTTCGATAATGTTATCACTTGATAAGGAGTCGAAGCTTATACACAGGATTTTCCCTTCCGAGAAACAAAATCCGCTGTAGCGAGAGCAGAAAATCGTGCTCAGTGAAACAAATTTGTATGCAATTTAGTGACGTTCACCTTAATTACATGTATAAAACAGAATATCGAGTGTCAAATCGTTGGAGAACGTCTCCCCCTTCATTAATGGTCGAACGGCTAAGTAAATAGCTTCACAAACTCCTATGATTCAGAGAATGAAACCAGGTATTCCGGAGTAAATACGCTAAACAGTATTGGTAATAGACGCCCCAATTCACAGTATGAATATTAAAGTACATAGTCAAAACGTTGTAGAACTTTACCTATTTGTTTAGGATCAAACTTCTTATCGAAGGCATTATCTCCCAGGTAGTCCAACCCTCTGTAGTGAGTGCCTTGCTTAGTGTTCATGGAAACATATATGTTGACATTTTAGAGGCGCGCACCTTAATTTCATGTATGAATTAGAAGATCGATGGTCAAATCGTTCGAGAACGCTAACACCTTAGTTCAGAACCGAACCGCTTAGTTAATAGCTCCTCATATCGTATGATTCCGAGAGTCAAACCTGCTATTCCCGTCGTAAATCCGCAGAACAGTAATGGCATTGGACACCTTAATTCCAATAGAGTCAAACGTTATACAGAAGACATTACCTTCCGTGAAGCTTACCCGCCGTATGGTGAGTATAACTTCGTGTTCATAGAAGCCAATTAGTATCCATTGTTGTGACGGGCACCATAACTTCATGAATGAATCAGAAGGTCGTGTGTCAAACGGTGCGGGATGGTGATCACGTTGATTGAGATTCGAACGGCCAAGTCAATACCTTCACATATCCTGGGATGTGGAGAGTCAATCCAGGCATTCGAGGAGGAAATCCACTGAGCAGTAGTGTCAATAGACACATTAATTCGCGGTATCAATGTGAAAGCATATCGTAAACCGCTGAGGATCGTTACAGATTTGTATGAAGTCCTACCAGAGGACATACCTTCCGAGAGTATAAATGCGTTTCCAGAGAAAGAACTTACTATTCATTTCAGTTACGAGCACCTAAACTTCGTGTATCAATTAGAATATCGAGGGTCAAACGGTTCCAGATCGTTACCACCATTCTTGAGAGTCGGAAGGTTAAGTCAATATCTTCACCCATCCTGTGATTCCGAAATTCAAACGAGATATTCAGGGCGTAAATGCGCTGTACATTATTGGTAATAGATTGCTTAATTCGAGAAGTGAATATTAAAATAGAGCGACACACTTCGTGAGACCGATACCAGAGCACATAGAGGCATACCTTTTACCGAATACCATGCCTTCAGAGAACTTAACGCGCTGTAGCGAGTGTCCTACTTAATGTTCACGGAAACAATTTTGGTGGACATTTTAGCAGACGGACACCACATTTTCGTGTATAAATATCAAAATCGATAGTCAATCCGTTACAAATTGTTACAACATTGTTCGAGTGTCGGACGGATAAACCAATAGCTTCACCTATATTGTGATTCTGAGTGTCAAGCCAGGTATTCTAGGAGCAAACCGTCTGAACAGCGCTGGCAATAAACGTGATCAATAGCGCGGCATGAATATTAAGGTAGACAGTCAAACCGTCTGTGAACCTTTGCAATTTGAATATGGTCAATATTCGTACAGACGGCCTTACTGTCCGAGAACCTATGCCGCTGCATTGACAGTATAACTTCGTGCTTCGTGAAGGAAATTAGTCCTCATTTTAGTGACGGGAAACATAATTTCATGTATGAATTAGAATATAGATGTGTCAAACCGTACGAGAACCATAGAAACGTCTTCGAGAGTCGAGCGGCTAAGGTGATAGCTTCACCCGTTCCAGGATTCCAAGAGTCAAATGAGTTATTTCGGGAGGAAATCACATGAACAGTATTGACAATAAACGCCTTAATTCATGGTTTGAATATAAAAGAAGAGAGTTAAACCGCCTGTGAATGTCACCAATTGCTATGATGTTAAACGTTTCACCGAATACTTTACCCTCCGAAAAAATAACCCGCTGTATCGAGAATACATCTTCGTGTTCAGAGAAAGAAGTTTATCTTCATTTCTGTTACGGGTGCCTTAATTTCATGTATGAAATAGAAGATCCAGGGTCAATCCTATCGATTTTGTTACCTCCCGTTTGTTGTTCGAAGCACTAAGTCAACAACTTTCTGTATCCTCTAATTCCGAGCGTAAAATGAGGAATTACCGGAGTAAGTCCGCTGAACAGTATGGGCAATAGAAACCTTAATTCACGGTGCGAATAGTAAAGTAAAGGGTTAAACCATCGGCGAACATTACCAACTCGTATTAAGTCATTCCTTTTACCGAATACGCTCCCCTCCCGAGAACCTAACCCGCTGTGCCATGTGCCTAGGTTATTATTCACGGAATAAAATTAGTCTACAAACGAGTACACAGACTCTACAATCTAATGAATAAATATCAAAATCAAGTGACAGACCGTTTGAGAACGTTACCACCTTTCTGAGTGTCCAACGGTTATGTCAATTGCTTCATATATCGTGTGGTTCCGATAGTCAAACATTTCTGGGAGAACTCTACTTCCCGATGCAAATAATAAAGTATAGTATCACACAGATGTGCAACGCTAGCTATTGGAATAGGGTCTAACTTTTCTCGGAAGGCCATACCGTTCGAGAAGCTAACTCGCTGTATTGAGAGTATATCTTCGCGGCCAGAGAAGACAAGTAGTATCCATTTTAGCGACGGTCACATTAATACCATGTATGAATTGGAAGATCTACGGTCATACCGTTCGAGTACGATCCGACATTCTGTGAGAGACGAACGGCTAAGGCAATTGCTTCAAATATCCTGTGATTCCGAGATACACCCTTGGCAT
Organism: Lasioglossum baleicum; assembly: GCF_051020765.1. NCBI lineage: Eukaryota > Metazoa > Arthropoda > Insecta > Hymenoptera > Halictidae > Lasioglossum > Lasioglossum baleicum. Next base: position 23,228 of record NW_027471498.1, read on the forward strand.
TTAACGAGTAAATCGGCTGAAGCTTATTTACAATAGACACCTTAACTCGCGAAATGAATATCAAAGCAGGCCGTCATCCCGTTGTCAATGGGTACCCACTGGTAGAGATGCAAACATTTTACCGACAGCGTTACCTTCCGAGAAGCTATACCGCGCTACCGAGAGCATAACTTCGTGTTCAGGGGAAGATATTAGTATACATTTTACTGACTGGCACATTAATTTCATGTACGAATTGGAAATCGGGTGACAAACCGTTCCAGAACGTTATCACCTTCATAGAGAATCGCACAGCTCTATCAATAGCTGCACCCATCCTGCGATTCCGAGAGTCAAACCAGATATTCCGGAGTAATTCCGCTGATCAATATCGGCAATAGATACCTTATTTCTCGGAGTGGATTTTGATGACGGCCGTCAAGCCGCTGTACAGCGTTACGTATTCGTGTAGGATTAAATTTCCTTCAGAACTCCTTACCCTCTTAAAAACTGACCCCCTGTATCGAGAGTATAACTCCGTGTTCACAGGTACGAACCAGTACACATTTTGGAACCGAGAACCTTAATTTCAAGCACGAATTAAGAGATCAAGGATCAAGAAGTTCGAGAACGTTACCACCTTCTGTTTGAGATGATCGGCAGAGGCAATAGCTTGACCTCTCCTCTTATTCGGTGACCCAAACCAGGTATACTGGGAGTACATCCGCTGGACAGTATTGCCAATAGTCTGCTTCATTCACAGATTGAATGTTAAAGTACAGCGTCAATCCGTTTGAGTGCATTGCCAATTGGTATAAAGTCAAATAATTTACCGATGGCCTTACACTCGGTGAAGCAAACCCGCCGATTCGAAAGTACAACTTCGTTCTCAGGGAATGAAATTAGTCATCGTATCTGTGACGAGCGAGTTCATTTCATGTGTGAATTAGAATATCGATGGTGAAACCCTCGAGATCGATACTGCCTTATTTAAAAGTCGAACATATAAGTCAATAGCTCCATCTATCCTGTGATTTCGAGAGTCCAACAAGGAAATCCGGGAGTGATTCCGCTGTTCAGTTTAAGTAGGAGGTCAAACCGTTGTAGAACATGGCCAGATGGTATAAAGTCAATGATGTTACTGGATTCCTTACGTCCAAGAACATAACCCGCTGTAGCATGTGTCTTGCATAGTGTTTACGGAAAAAAATTAGCAGACGTTATAACAGACGGATACTGCAATATAATGTATCAATAGAATGATCCAGGTTCAATTTACACGAGAACGT
>NW_027471499.1:0-24476 GCF_051020765.1 Lasioglossum baleicum
ATTTTTTTCAAATCGGTCCTACTGAATGAAAGAATAGAGAATGAAAATCCGTAATTGGAAAACGTGATAGGGAAAATGTCGAGAAATTAATTATACGTCTATTAGAAGAAACATGGTGAAAATAAATAGTGAAATTTAGCTCGTGTTTAGATTTTACGTTAAATTCTATGATTTATGCGGGACAGTGTTCATATAATTACAAGACATCGGAGAAGATGTCTTGTTACAAGAATTTCTCGTCATGCTTCCTGTACAATCTCTTGAGCTGACTGGAATAGCAAATGATCGTTCAACCTTGTTTCATATTTATTACTCGTTCGTGTAATTTCTTCAGCTACTGTTTCAATTTCGAGATCTACACGAATCCCGTCATTCCATGCGTGTGTTCCTGTTTTGAGAATATTTATTATACCATTTTCAGTTTTGAAATATGGCCTTTAGCTATCATCCTTCACACTTTAATATCCATATGCCAAGTTGAGGCTAAATAATTCTTTCATCCATCAAAAGTTCGTTGTCTAGATTGAATCTGCATCATTTTCTAATAGTTCAATACATATTTCTCCTTTTGATTCAATTCTGATCGATCTTTGGAAATATTGTGTCCTTCGGAAAGTCATTTCGTTCCTTTTTTTTTTTATGCGGCTGAAATGTGAAGTTCACCCAAATTAGAAAAACGAAATGACTTTCGGAAAAAAAACCTAATACATACTTTCTTCTTCCACGTTAATTTGACATTCATGTATATTCCTAAGTATTTGATTACTTTAACCTATGCTCTATGACAAAATTGTTAATTGATAAAACGGTTTCTTAGTTGCTGCAGATTAACGTGTTCGTTAATCGTCTTCCATTGGTTTAGCCAGTTTTCCAGATGAAGGAACAGTTTGCAACGTCTCTTCGTGTCAGCTTCGTAGAAATCGAAGTCTCTGACTGTCGAATTTGACTTGTCAGTGACTGTGATACTCGGTGAAAACCTTGTAAACAGTTAGACACTCGCGTGTTCGCGATACGCCATTATGTCCGAGAGTTTATCGAACTTCCTTATCGTAGCTCGATTACATTTTATACCGATTACTAATTGACGCATGCCAATTTTCAGCCAGTCATTCCTATATTTATCCAGATGACTCTTATCGATTGAAATTTTATTCTGCTTACGAAATGTCAGATTTCGATTCAGGATCGGTTATTACGTCAATCCATAACATGCGTTCATCGAGTAAATATTATCACCGGTTTATCGCGTTTAAAATTATTCTCTGCGATAAATCCTAGCCGCTTTTTGTGTATTTTCAGATACACAATCATAGAAAAGGATCACGTTATGTTTCTTTAGTTTCGTATTCGTCACGATCCTCTGCTGATGCTCTCTGTTTCATATAATTTCTTTTATCACTATGAATTCGCTTATCATCGTTCGAGAGGCTTGTTTACCCGGAGTGACAATAAAAATTCGACTTATAAATTAAAATGCGTACTTTCACGTTCCAACGATCAATTTGATGCTAGAGGGAATCGTCGATTAGAATTGTGACGTAACGAGGCAAATAAACAGTATGATTTGTATTACTCCGTAGCGTTCTTCGTGTACGACAACGAAAGTGAACACGAGATAAAAATTATTCAAAATGGTATAAATTTTTAAAATTATTCGAATATACTCTTCCTTATTTGGGGTAATAGAAATTCCTGGGTCACAATTTCGTACATTTGCAAAGAAGGTTTGATTGAAATGAAACATCGTGGATTTGTGTAATACAATAGCCAATGTATATATTTCTTTTAGTTGCTTAGATTTAGAAGATGAAATGGTTCAGAAATCATTTTCCAAAATGCAGACTTGGAAGTGAAGATAGAAAAAAGGCTTTTAATAAAAGATGATCAATTTTCGATATTATCGAATCAAAAGAAAATACTTCAGTTTAAGAAAAGTTTTCACACGTTTTCGAGTATATTGTAGTTTCATCCTTTACATTTAAATCAGAGTAGTTAAAAGAACCGCAGTAGTTAAAGTAATATCAACTTTTTCTTCTGTTCTTCTTGTTTTTCTCCGCAAATTTTTATTTAAATCGGATTTTTCTTGTAAAAGTATGAAATTGTATTTTTGAAATTTTTATTATTACAGTCAAAGACAAATTCTAATAATTCTAAAATTTCCTACGGCAGTAAACAAGCAATTGATAGCGTCGATTTCAATCATCTTACTATTACACGATGTCTTTTTGTTTTTTTGGAGGAGAAATTATAATTTCTTCACGAGTTGTGACGAGAATATTCAGCATTCGCGATTGGTTTTCGAAGCATCTTCCATGCTTCATGACATGTGAATTTTTCAAGCTTTGCTCTATATATTATATAGGTAAATGGCGACAGTTTGCGAGCTTATATCACGGTGCTTGACGTTTACGAAGTTCGCACTGCCTGCTCTCGGTGTGCAACCTGTTGCCTTCCTGGCAAAAAGGTATCCCCCTTATAAGTGGACCTCGTGAATATGCTGCGAACTTCAACGTACCTCCTATCTCTAGCACCTCATTAACTGCAATTAATTTACATTTAAACTGAATTACATCCAGATCGTCTGAACAAACGATTACCGAACTCGAGACCCCGTGTACGTAACAATAATTTACTAGCGATATAGCCTTTTAGCCGAAGAGTAATTAAAATTCTCGCAACTTTGCAAAGCTCTAAACAGGCGCAGTTACGTAACTCGGAGTACCACGCTTTATTTCCGTGAACGGCGCAATTACCTAATTTTACGAATATAATCGCTGCACGTGGCTCGAGATACGGGAAGAGCGTTCAAATTTATCTCGAATCGAGAAATTATCATATACGGCAACGTGTCTTCGAATTGCATTATCCGGTACTTCGCACACTGCGAACGTGCGATAGTTAATTACGGTAAATAATTGGGAAGATATAATATCGAAACCCAGTGTAATTAACCCAAGAAGGAAGAATACAAAGATTGCAGAATTCCTGGAAAATAAATGTCAAAAGTCGAAATGGAAATAGCGATAGTAACGAAGAGATTATTATTCGAGAAACTAGTTATCTGCTTTGAGAAATAAAATATTCGAAGTTGTCGAATATTTATGCTTGTTATTGAGGTATTATTTTTATAGCGAGTCTAATTTCTGATTAAAATTAGGTAGTAGTATTATTGTCGCTCTAAACAATCCTGCGACAAATGTATCAAGTCACTCAAACATGTCGCAACGTCGTTTCTTCTATTTCTGAAAATGATCCTCGAGAATAATCTCTGTCAAACTAAAAAGAATCACACGAGGTAACCGAATTCAGGAATTATTGTTATTGTCACAATAATTTATGCTTGTTATTGAGGTATTATTTTTATCGCGAGTCTAATTTCTGATTAAAATTAGGAAGTAGTATTATTGTCGCTCTAAACAATCCTGCGACAAATGTATCAAGTCACTCAAACATGTCGTAACATCGTTTTTTCTACTTCTAAAAATGATCCTCGAGAATAATCTCAGTCAAACTAAAAAGAATCACACGAGGTAACCGAATTCAGAAATTAACGTTATTGTCACAATAATTTATGCTTGTTATTGAGGTATTATTTTTATCGCGAGTCTAATTTCTGATTAAAATTAGGTAGTAGTATTATTGTCGCTCTAAACAATCCTGCGACAAATGTATCAAGTCATTTAAACATGTCGCAACGTCGTCTCTTCTACTTCTGAAAATGATCCTCGAGAATAATCTCTATAATCTCTGCCAAACTAAAAATAATCACACGAGGTAACCGAATCCAGGAATTAATGTTATTGTCACAATGAAGCATTTTGCGAGTAGAACAAATGCATCGAATCACTTAAACTTGTCGCAACGTCGTGTTCTTGAACGTCGTAATCTCAGCCAAACTAAATCGCAGGAGGTAACCGAATCTGAATCCAAACGGAAAGGGAAATTTTGACAGCAGCAGCACGGCGAAATTCCATTTTCGTTGCTTCGCGCAAAGAATAATCACGGGATTGGAATGGAGCAACGAACAGCGATAATTTTTCGCATAAAAGGGAATGAATTATGAGAAGAGACGCAGGTGACGGGGTTGGTAGACGGGCTGTTTGACAGTGCGATCATTTTTCACCGGCGCGGCAAAATGGTCGGCAAAGGGAAAGTTGGAGCCGGTACAAAATGGCGGGACATATTTTAAGCAGGCAATGCTGAGTCCCTTATAAATATGTAATACCAATCTTCTAACCGGCAACTGCGAGCATTCTTGCCTGTACTAGTCTAACCGTTATTTGTCACATCTTGTCAAATTAAAGCCTTGAACTTCATCCTAGGTAGCAACGAGCGTGACGCAAAGAACGTATGTTATTCAAGCCACTTAACGAGATATCTCAGGAAACGGGATCGATAATAAACGAATAGCAATGATAGATAATGACGTCAGACAGTGACTTTGACCGAGACAATTGTACGATGAAGCATGGAATTTGTGGCAATGAAGAAATGACCATTGAAATGGCCTTTGGACCAATCTTTCCTCCTTTGTTTCTTCTTCTTCTTCTTCTTCTTTCTATGACCTTCCACGGATCGTTATCGTCGACCTTGTCACTTGAAACGAGGAGAGTTTACATTGACTGGAATTGACTCGTTAGATCATTAAAACTCGCGGTTAGGTGGCATCTGTGATACGATGACACACACTCGTACGTGATAGTGTTCCGACGTTTACACGAACTGTTTTTCAAAAGCGTTTTAAAAGATTGTCCGCATAAGAGGATTTTTATATAATGTTACAAGTGGTTATTAGACGATTTTATTCGGTACTTAGAACACTTCAGATTCGCGGGAAGTAAATAAACCAAAAATGGAAAACAATTTTCGGGATGCGGACACCGATAAAAGATACGAATCGAGTTAATTAAAAGATTACTCATCGAATTAATATTATCATCGGTTGACTCATTGATTACACGGAACGTCATTGGTCAAACTACTTGTTCGGATAATTTAATTTTGATTCATCCACTTCATGATCGAGGACGACAAAAGACACAGAAAAGAAATCCTGCTTTTAATGAATTATAAACAGTGTCTCTTGACTTAGGCTAAAGAAGCCTCGAGATAATCTTGGTCATCTGAATACAGTTAACTTCGAAGCAAAACTAAAGGAAATTCTTCTGCAGATTTATTAAAGAATAGGATTATCATCGACTTAGTCTAATTATCATTCGATAATCGATGTGACAGTGACAAAGTTTGTTAATTTGCCTAGAAAGATGTCAAGAATTTTCGAAGATTAGGATTCTATGATTTGGGAATTTTCAGAAGATTGTAGTTTGAAACGAAGAGATCGGAGAGAATCATTAGATAAAGAATCATCTATTTCGATCTATTTCCACTCTTTTACATTTCTTGGGTACTGTCTTGGGAATAATCAAGTTTGTAGCACCATAATCGCTGTGACATGATCAAACTCCGTGAGAATGTTTAGCTACTGCATCCTTCCCCCGACTAATGCTCACGGAATATTCAATTAATGCTTCATCCCCATTCATCTTTGTCCTCGGATACCATTTGCACCGTCTCCAAGCAGGCTCATATAAATCTGCTTAGTCGTGATAGATTCGCTGCTTAGGCCTCATTGACGTCATACCCATCAAACATCGGCGAACCTAATTCGATAGCGACCTACATGGCGGGGAAGTGGGTCTGATTATACACTGTATAGCCGTTTCACCTCTTCTAATAGCATTCTATATCTATTGCAAGCACGGAGATTAAATATGATAGAAAGATGAAATGCCTACTCGCCTAAATCAGTGTTAGCTGTTTCGAGATAGAAGGATTACCGATGCGACACAACTGACCGTATTTCTGTATCAGAGTGATTAGGTCACTCCTTTTGCACTATAGATACATATTTGTAAGAAAATATCTCAGTTGCTGTCAGGCGGGGCTGATCGATTATTGACAATAGGAGCACCATAAATTTCAAACTCTCGATCTGTAAAAAAGAAAATGGGAAAACTCTCAAGCGTTGGGTAGTCGATAATTTTTATCTCTTTGAGGTATAGAATCTCAGAGAATAATATAGGCCCATGTTGCACGGGAATTCTATTGCGATTTAAATTAAATAAAATTAGTATTTTTATTTAACACAGGTATTGCATTATATAGAAACATAATAAAATAATAATAATTTGAGTTAACTTGTTATAGGGTGGGACTCAAATAGTCCCACCGTGACTATACGGCTGTAGCTATTGCAATATTTTAAGGTGGGTCTGAAAATGTCCCGCCATGCATTATCGTGCATCGAAAAGGTTGGACATTTTTAATCCCATCATGCACCAAAGAATTAAGACACTCGTACCCCTCCGTGAAATTTTCGGAGGTGCTTATATTGTATATCTTTTCTTTTCCTAGATAATCATATAAAGATAATCATCGGCCCTTAGTCACAGTAGAAACGAATATGATAATTTAAAGCCTGCCTTTATCAGCTAGATTCTTTCAGTGATAAGAATCAACGGATCGTTGGTCATGCTTTCGTTTCTTTCGATTGAAATCGACCTGTCCGAGCCTAAACCTTTCATGGAAAACGATAGGTCAGTGACATAGGAACTTCCGACTAGCGAATTACACAGGTGATAGCTGAAATAATCAACATAAACTTGGACTATCTCAAACCTAATTTAGGATACTCGTTCTACGCGTGTAGTACCTCTTCGTTAGAACGAAGACTGCTCATCTGATTGGTCACGGTGCAATAGGTGCACTATTTCGTAGCCAATCGTAAACAGCAATTCGTTATCGACTGGCAATGCCATACCTATAGATAGGAGTATACTTCATCGAGTGACGAAGAAAGTAAACAGGACACATGGCGAGTAAATAAAATAGCTCGGTAAAAAGGGTACTGACGTAACTTATTTGTCTATTATGGACGCCAGGGACACTGCGGATGGCTTGGGAGACGTCAATCGAGACGACTGGAATGTTTTTCTCTCATACCATTCGTTTCCTTTCTCACGATCCAATGTTTACTACGCGAGCGAAGCTAGTCGTAGCTAGCGTCTCGCTGATTAACCTTCGTCCAGGACATCCTGTGAGACTCGTAGTAAGGAAATTGGCAGAAACACGAGTGTCACGGGCGAGAGGCGTGGCTTGTAGACAGGGCCCGTCTGTAAACATCGCGTTCAGGCTCGTGGTTAACTTCCCACGACGTTTTTCCGTCTCAGTAGCTCGCTATTCTTGAAACCTGTTCGACGTGCGACCGACTCCGCTGTCGATTATGGCAAACGCCATAATCGTAGGACAAGAGAGGTAAGAGTTTATCTGCTTACGTGTCCACGCAATTAGGCCAATCTGATACTCTTTAAGCTCCTTGTCGTATAAATTCTGAGTGCTAGACATCTCTCTCTCTCTCTTTGTGCAGTACTTGGAGGATTTAGCTTACATATCTGCCGTTTGTGGACCATTTCTCTGCAAATGTCGTAGGAACTTGTGTAGGAGATTAAATGGAACAGGGTAGTAACGATAGGTTTCACTTCGTGCTTAGCGTAAGATGAATTTTTATCTTGACTCACCCTGCTTCCATTTTGAACCTTGAAGTATCCTTGATCATTGAAAGTTGCCCACAATTGTTATATTATTAAACTAAGCTCCTTTTAATGATATAAAGATCAATCGCTCACGCCCTCAAGATAACTCTAAGCCACACACAGCTGTCACTGTAATTACACTCTAATTATACCTGCTAAAAACACACTGCCTACTCTCTCGATCATGCTTCTATGTAAACATTCTGCCTAAACATTCGATCGCATTTCCAGACTCTTCATTTGCATTCGGCGCCACCATATACACACCGTTCATCCGATCTTCTTGCACGCACTCCAGATATTAGCCTGAACGCTTGACCCGAACCCTAAGCTTCTGTTTCTTGTTCCTGATTTCTAGCAAGCGATCCTATGCACTCGCTTTTGAGCCGAAAGATATCCCCGTCGTCTCGTCGCATGCAAATAAGCCGTTGGCTCGTCCATCAAATGAGAGATAATGGTACAACTTTCGCATGTCAACTCGGGCTCTTTCTTCTTGCAGCTCGGAAACAGGTGGGAAAGTCTCGTGAAGCTTGGTATCGCGGCTGGAGAAGCCGGGATTGATTTATAGCGCATTATAACCGGGAAACCGGTTTTGCACGCGTGTTCCCGCGATAAATCAATGGCGCGCACGTGTTAAAACTGCGCTGATCAATCCGCGACGGTAGAAGCGACTAGCGTCTGCCGAACATGGATGTTTACCTTTTGCGTGAGAATGGCGGAGTGCCTGTTAGCGATGTAAATGGCGGGCCAGTGGAATGGAAGAATGGCCGAGGAGGAGCAGTCGGTAAACAGTGCGCGGAAAAATTGCTCGGTTTCAGGGATGGGAGACTGTTTACGCTAGGAAAGCGACGCGGCTTTAATAATTCGCTATTTTATTCGCGGCTGACACGCGAAGGAGCCGAGATGGAAGCCGAGAGGTTGTATAATCGCTCTAATTAACTTACGGTTCAGCGAAACGATTATGTTCCGGATGTTTCGCCGTTTGCATCTGAGACAGTTGAGAGAAACGCGGTGTTTACCGATAGGCGTTATCGAAATGGGAAGACACTAGGAACTAGGGACGTTCGATCACCCTCGAGATCGCGAGAGGGATGTTTTTCTTAAGGGGTCCTCCGGTTCGGGTTATTGAAATTCAAACGTGGTAAAACAGAGCGAGCAATTGAATTACAGATTTATGCGTAGCAAAAAGTCGCGTAGACTTCTTTGGAGAAATTTCTCCGTGTTGTCCCGATTAGCATATTGTACGAAATCTTAATGAAAGAGTGTCTCGGGTACGAGCAATCGAATCTCAGGTATCGCGAGCTAATTAATATCTAGTGATTAATTTCATGTTTTCACGGTTCGTGAGTTGAAATAGATTATTTATTTGCAACTGAACCGCATTTCTTATATTTTTTTAAATTCATAATAATTTTGATAAGAGCAGATAACGACAGAGTCGAAAACGATGAATTCTATGCAACGAGAAAGATATTAAGCGTTCCCTTAAATCTCTCGAGCTTCTTTAGCGCTTCGGGTATCGATCTACAAAATCGTAGTCCAAAATCATTCATCAATCTTCTATTCTTCGAATTTACTATTGATCAACCTTTCGCAATGCAGCCAAATAAATTACACTTGCATAAACACTCGTGAATGAAAAATAAGCGTGAAGAATAAGCATCGAATATCTTCCTAATAGTCGAAGAACTCATCACGATGATTTTTAATTTCAATATTATCAATACGAACCTACCATTCGCCAACAGCAGGGAATATTTCGTGGGATATGGAAAAATTCGATATATTCTTAGGTGAAAAGCTTCGTGGTTGATTTCTGTTCTCGCAAAGCAACATTCACGTGACCTGAACCAAGACCCAACACGTGCTATCATGCGTACACATGGCTACATTTCGACTGGAAAACTGACAGAGCCCGGTGATCGATCGGCTCATCAAACATCTTGCCGTATTGTTGACCGAATCCCTTATGTGGGGACCTGGCCGAGCTGATGGCGAGAGACGAGACAGAAAGGATGGGAAAAAACCAAACATAGTGTCTATTTTTATTACTTGGTTTAAACTCCCTGTGATTACGTAAACCCGAGGCTGATGGAGCGTTTGTACACGCGAGTAGGGAGACGAAGAATATTGCGAAAGATGCTACATTCGTTGGAGGTTAATATAGATCCTTCTCTATGTATTTTCGCGGATAATTTTAGGAAGATCGACTGGCGAATTGCGTATAAAAGGCTATCTGCTCGCTGTATCTTCTCGCTAAATTGCTCCCATTGAAACTAGATTTTCAGAAAAACTTCAAACGAACGTAGACATTCGAGAGAATTAAACTAGGATTATTTAAAAGACGATTACTAGGGTAAATACTCGAGTTATTTGCACCAAGTCAGGTTTATATGTATGTTTCGTATACTGTCTAGTTATAATTACTGATATATTAATGTAAATAGTTCAGCTTTGGTTTTTGGTACCGATTGACGCAACACAGATGAGGTAAGGAAAAATCTGGCAACTGTTTTTCAGCATTCACAGATACTGCTATTCTTTCAATAAAGATGACCGGAGAATTGTTTCCGGATCGTTAAGAAATAACAATGGTAGATAACAACAGGTAAATGATTACCTGCGTGATTATCGAGATAATTACGCCGAATAATAATACTTTAAAAGAAGAGAAACATTGAGCAACAGTTAGGTGAATGGTAGCGGTGTTGGAATTTGTATATTTTTAATTAGAGATCGGGTGATTGGCGATTATTTATAGAAAATTTAACATCGATACACGTAATATAACCACGAAACGATAAATGACATTTTTGTAGTTTCCATTAATCCTTGTATTATACAATTTTCCACAACGTTCAAATTTGAAATCAAATTCGACTAATGTACCGTATCATTTGCATAATAAATTTCACACGCTCTCTCTATTCTGCGTAACGTTATTTCAGATAACAACCATATATTATGATATGGTAATCAGTTTGTGCTTACACACTTTTGCGTCGTCGCATCGCAAGTCGTATCCGAGTGAAAAAATAATAAATATTTATTATTTCACCGTGTATTTCTCTACGCCTTCGTATGAAACCGTATGTTACGTCAATGATCTTAGTAGTAACCTAAGGCGATGAAGTTAAATTATTAATATCGCGTAATGACACGTTGTGTCATAGATTCTAATCGTCGAAACAATTTGCTAACAGAAATTACTTATTATTTCCTGGAACTCGCTGACGATCATTGGGAAGTGAAATAAAATTTGTTAGCAGCTGTCGGGAATTATTAATACTTAAAAAATATAATCTTTCGTATATCAGCTACATTACCATTAATATTCACGCAATATTTGCTACTTCAAATATATCAATTTCAACTTAAATTATTCTTAGTACAATAAAAGCAATTAAACGTTTAATAAACATCACGATACCCTTTTTCTTTCGCACCGTTTAACATCCAGGCAGATAACTAAATTTACATAAGTACTATTCCAATTTGTTCCATTCTCCATTACTCACGCAGATAAATTTTGGCCATATCAATAATGTAGCAATTCATTTCGTCACGTGAGTACAACCATATTCGATAACAGAGTTATCTGTCTGATATAATCTAAGTGTCTGGCAATATAAGCGAGGAGGTAGCCCGAGGTATCGGATATCGTTGAGCCGTCCCTGCATGTAAAGATCGTTACATAGGTTAGTAGTCATCGACTGGCATTTAGTCTTCGAAGCAGACGGCAACAGTGAACATCGTGTCAGACCTGAGTGCACTACAGCCATAAGTTTACACCGGCAAGATGGATTATCTGTCCATCGTTCTGTCCTTGACAGCTGTACTTATCGCCTTGTATTACTACGCTACCAGAAATCTCAACTTCTTCAAGGACCATGGGATCCGCACATACCGCCGACGCCATTTTTCGGCAACATCGGTTCGGTGATCAAGAAACAAGACAGTATCTACGACCTGTTACAAAGGGTGTACTTCATGAACACCGAGGCGAAGTACGTAGGCTTGTACGAGTTCCAAACACCGATAATAATAATCCGTGACTTGGACCTGGTCAAATCCATCACCACGAAGAGCTTCGACCACTTCGCCGATCATCGCAGGTTAGTGAACAGGGATCTAGATCCCATGCTCGGGAAGATGCTGTTTTCATTGGACGGCGATGAATGGAAGGAGCACAGGAACATGCTAACCCCTGCGTTCACCTCCAACAAGATCAAGACCATGTTCAGTTAATGTCTCGCTGCGCGGTAAGATTCAGCAATTACATATCGAAATTACCGGAGAACGAGCGTGAGACGGACATGAAGGCCTTGATGTCCAAGTACACCAACGACGTGATCGCTAGCTGCGTCTATGGCATGTCGGTGGACACCATAAAGGAACCGAACAACGTGTTCTACAATACGGCAGGATAGGCACCATGTTCACGTCTTACAAGAAGACCCTGATCTTGATGATACACAGGAACATGCCTTGGTTAGCTAGGCTGTTTCATATAAAGTTGATGGAGGGGCACGTAGAGAAGTTCTTCACTAATCTAGCTTTGAACGAGATCGACACGAGGCGAAAGGACGGGATGCATCGATCGGATGTGCTTCAGCTGTTATGGATATCAATAACCAGAAAGAACCCGGTAAAGGTATGTCCCCGGTGTCTATGGCCTATCACGCTTTCAGTTTCTTCTTCGGGGGTTGACAGCGTGGTTACACAATTATGCTTCGTGGCTCATCTGCTGGCCGAGAATCCCGATTGCCAGGCTAGGTACAGCAGGAGATCGACGAGGTTTTGGAGCAGAACAATAGAGAGTTGCCGTACGATGTCCTGCAGAACATGAAGTACCTGGACGCTGTGATCAACGAGGCTATGAGGATCTATCCGATCGGCGTGATGCTGGATAGGTTGTGCATCAAGAGTTTCGAGTTGCCACCAGCGTTGCCTGGCGGCAAACCTGTCACGTAAAGCCGGGGATGAACGTCTGGATCCCTATCGTGTCTATCCACTCGGATCCTAAATACTACCAGAAGCCGGAGGAGTTCATTCCTGATAGATTTATAGAGAATGGCAGAAAGATCGTCAATTCTGGCGCGTACATACCGTTGGCGTCGGACCGAGGATGTGCATTGGTAATCGGTTCGCTATGATAGAGATGAAGGTGTTACTCTGTCACATACTCGCCACGTGTGACTTCAAAATCGGATCCAAGACCTCGGTTCCCGCAGAAGTGCAGAAGGTCGTTCAATTTAATACTGAAGAACGGTTCTTCTTGAAAATCGAGCCCAGAGCGATCCTTATTATACGACGGAGGTCAAGGGAACAGTGAATGGAATTAGCAATAGAATTCCGATGGAATCGCCATTGACCCTGTTAAAAGTTCAATTGTATTCTAGACGATCCACTGTTGCTCGTTATTTAAAGTATATTTTTTACGTTCTATCCTTTTTATTTCGTTCTTGTGGTCTTTCTCCTTTTGCTTTATTCCTTCGATGTAAGAAAAATAAATGTGGTTTACACGACTCATCTATTCTTTGATTCCCCTCACTCTAGCATGAAATTGAGTAGAATTTTAGCGTTGTAAAATTTAGAATTTATTGTAAGATTTAGAAACAAGTATCAACGATACCAATCGGATTTCGTTAGTACCTGAAATCTACTGTCGATCTCTATTCTCTTATTGTTAGTTCGTTTATTTCACGATTATACCACTTTTAACAGTTTTATCGTGGAAAGTGGTTGCGTCTAATTTTCCGGATTATGACGTGCTGCAAATAGTCTAGTTTGCTGGTTTATGACGAAGTATTGAACTTACTCTAGGTCCCATGGTGTCCCTCTATAATCCCAAATGGAGGAACTTTAATCACGCGAGTGGTCTGAACTTCCATGACTAAGTATCGCGCCATTAACAAAATTGACGCTTTAGATTACGAACCGTGTTTATTTGAAAAAATATCTTCACGTTTCGTAACTACTGCTGCTATGAAGCTTCAGTGAACGTGGAATGATTCATCTTGTGACTCGTCTGATGTTTATTGCTCTCAGACTTCCTCGTTGCTCAATTCATCAATAATTGAAAACAGCCAGATATTGCTTGTGTAATTACGAATGCTAATAAGTAGGTTCAATACGATATTATCATCGTTAATATTCAAATTAATTGTTGCTTCTCGAAGGAATGCCACGTCGTTAGAGAAACTCTTCGTCTTCGAGTTATTAATGACTGCACCATCTTAGATATAATATAAAACAAATGTTCCAGATCGTATTACCACGAGACATTTTCATTATAATTCTTCGTTGTTGAATTTCTTCTTGACTATAGATCCCATTGGTGGAATGGAAGAGAGAAGGATCAGATTTTGTAGAACTTTCCTTGGACGAGAAAAATAGATGAAGTACAAAAAATGCAAATGAGATAAAAATATAATATATATAAAATGTTCGTTTGAAAACAATAACAATGCGTGCTATAAATTTATCTCTAGCGATTAGATTTCTATCTTATTCTCTCAGAATTATTACGGAACAGCACTGTGATAACGTTCGAGAAAAGAATAGATCGAGATAGCTTCGTAAATTGTAAAATATTATCGTACAATCAGGAATGAATAATCTTCGTGGAAGAACAAGGGTAGAAACTAAGAAGTTGACATATTTTATTCCTCGCGATAATTTTCTAGAGAACATGTTTGGTCATGTTCCACTTCCACGTTAATTACGAATATTATCGTGAATCACCGTTCTTTCTTTCCTCTTCGTATCTACTTATATCTATTTCATTATCTTGAAATTTATTAAATTACTTTAATTTTCAGACTACTTTTTCGGCAAAAAGTGCGTATTTCAGTGATTTTCACGCGTGTAAATTTATTTTATTGAATTACTATTTCTCGGAATTTTCGGAAGAAACTGCTAAAGCAACTTTTCGTTCGACGTTAACGTGTGATTTAAAGAATTTGTCGAATTCTTGACAACTTGAATCCAGATGAAAAATTCAAATGACTTTGTCACTTATTTAAACTCCATTCGTTTCCATTCCAGTAATTACTTAAATCGTTGGTTATTAAAAAATTTTCGACACGCCAACCATTTTGGAAGGAAACGTAGGACGATATAGACCACTCTCATAATCACCGACACGAGTATCGAAGTTCACATTCGCCCTGCGACATGTCGAAAGCAGATAAATAATTCATACTACAGTCGAACTTCTCACCAACAGACGTCACCCTAATCACCGTTATACCTGCAAGCAACCTCCGGCCGTCGAATTGCTCCATCAGAAGGAATAAGATTGATCGTGGAATTTAATCTGCTAAAAGTCGGCGGGTTTAGACAGTGAAATTCGCGATGACTTAAGATCCAAAGGGGAAGATTGGCCGGGAGTTATCTAGCTTGCAAAGTCACACGTCGCGACATAAGTATGCATGAAGTTAGCTCGGGGTCGTCTGAAATATTAAGCAGCCAGCTCTCGGCCGACCGGGAACCGAAACTGTTTACCGTGGCCGGGTACTTGGCAACGTTAAATCCGGGCCGACTGGCTGTTTCCCGCGTTTGATAAATAATGCGGGCCGCATTTTGCGCGGGAAAACTTTGAATTGCACCGACACCTCGCCGAGGCAGAGACCGGAACGCCGGGTGCCGAGCAATTCAATTCAGACACCCCAGAAGCGAATTTTCATTCGAAAGTTTGTCGAGCTCCTAATGAAAAGAAAGGCGCCCTGCCTGGGCGAGTCGCGTCGCGACGCTCGTTTCGTCTCTCATTGTCGGTCGAACGGCTACTGGATATCCGTGTTACCGCGAGAATTCCTAGATAATAGACGCGTTTTGGTAGAGGGAAGAGGTCTTGACTCGAGGATCGAACACTTTGTATTTAAATTTACCGAACATCGGTAAAATAATTCGCAAATCCTGTCCGTCGAAATCCTGTACGCGTCGAGCTTGAAGTAGACTCGAGATAAAATCGAGAGACCGGTCACTTTTACGCGTCACGGTGTATTTTTGTTCGATTGGATGGCGAATTTCTGTTAAATGCGATCAGTCACCGAGTGTTTTGCTTGATCCAACGGCGCAAGAATATTCGCGGCAGCTTCAGTAACTGTTGACGGAAACGCGTGCGGTTGAAATTACGAGCGCGACGCGGTCTCTGTGGAAGTTGCTCAAAGGCTGCCGAATTAAGTCCATTTCCGTGAATCCGGGATGCAGAGAGAGCCGGTATGATATTAAAAATTCGTAGCCGACAGTTTCGCGTGGCAAAGATTGCGAAGTTTCGCCGCGGATTCCTTACAAAGCCTGACTTATTTAGCCGGCAGGTCTGGCTGTTTCCTTAAGATCCCCTTCAATCCCGCCAACCTACTTCCCGTCTTCAGGGTTCGGCGATGGGCAAAGGGACGGGAGGGCGGCGAAAGGTTGCAGGAACACGGTGAAGGGCGAAATGCTCTTTTGTGGTCGCCCTCCACACGGGAACTTTATTAATTGCGCGTTTTGTTATGCAGATGCCTCTAGACCGAACCAGTCACCTCTTCTGCCCTCTCTTCTCTCTTCTGTCTTCGACAGCCTCCACCATCCTCTCTCCTCGCTCGTGTGTCCACCACTTTTCGAACATTACTCCCTCTCTGTATCTCTCTCTCTCTTTCTGTGACACACGGTCTTTTTTTCTCTTCTTTTCTCGTCTTTCGCGCCTCCCAAACCAGTTCCAGGCATTCGCGCTGGTTTACGCTGGTTTGGCAGTGCCAACTTCCGCATGCAGGAACCTTCTGCGATCATTGACCTGCAGAGAGGTGTAATTTATTTTTGAACGCTACCTCCGTATTTAGTGTGGTTATATGTCGATTAGGTATCGTGGATCGCGTGTATTTAGCGATTATCCTTGGGAATTCTTGACGATTCTGACGAATAAATTATTTCTGTGGTTTCTAGGAAGGATTTTTTTGCGTCGTGTGTTTCAATTTTGCACATGGATGCTTTTTATTGGTAGTTGGTGGGATTATATCACATATTTAATTTTCCTTCGATTTTACTCGATTAACGAAGAAACGTATTTGTGATCGCTGAGCGTTAGAGTTGTACAAATAACGGTATTAAATAATTATCACCGCCTTTGAATGTCTTGCAGATTTACGTGCACGTTTTGCGAACATTCCATCCACGAAACCGGGATGTCCCGATCTCCAGGGTGATTTAAGGCTTAGCTCGTAAATTATGTCAGCATTTAAGAGACGAAGGATGAGGAAAGAAATCCAGCCTTTGTTGCGAAACTTTGCTCTCGGGAATTCGGGCTCGGAACGAGACAACATCCAGCTGCTTTTAATTTACAGCTAAAAAGCGAAGAAAAAAGGGAAGAAGGGAAAAGAATGGAGAGGAGAAGAAGCAAGAGAGTAGATCCCCGCGTCTCCTGGCGACTATTTGCGAAAATTGAACGTCACTTTTCCACAACGAGACATTCTACGCTTTTTCCCCCGGTTTTTTTTTCTTTCTATGGAGCATTAACTAAGCAAGAAGTTGATGAAGTTTCAACGATGATAAACTACGAAATTTAACCGTTGTAATTGTTGCTGTATTATAATTATTATATCGTTATTCCTATCAGGTGTAACGGAAAAGTGATACCCGTTTGATTTTCCCTCGAAGCAACGGAAACGTGAAATATTTTTATTTCGTCCGTCGAAACGGACATTCTCGAAACAGATTAATTGAATCAGAAATCGTAGCTGAGCGAAATTTTCCAATAATCACTTCAATCGGACGCATCGCTTTACGTTCGGCAGGCAACAGGTCATCGCGAAAAAGCAATTTTTTTTTTTTTGTTTAGCAAATTCGTGCGAGTGAGGACAAACAGCAAATATTGATCCTGTCGGTGTCGAAATTTTCGTTTTCCTCCACTGGTTCGCAAATTAAGAGCGACGACTATGCTACGGTTTCCTGGGAGAGGAAAAAATGGGAAGAAATTGGAAGAAAAGAAGGAGGAATAAGACGATGAAAAAGCAAGCACTTAAGAGGCGAGGAGGATGATTGAAGCGAAAAAGTCATTCGAGATAAACGCCAAAAAAGGAAAGTGGAAGTAAAGAAGAAGAGAGAAGAACTCTCTTAAGTTATTATTGGGGTGTATTTCCAGCGGGATGTTTCATTTCAGCTCGACTAATGACCGTATCAAAGTGGAAACGAATTTAAACGAATCTGACTTTCTTCCTCTCTCTCCCGCCTGTTCGGCGTCGTCCCTTTCGAGTATCGACTTTTTATTTTAAACTTTATTCACCGTTAGCCGATGTAGGTAATTAAAGATGCAGAGAAGAACGTTGATCAAAGGAAAAGAACCGTCAATTTCCATGTTTACGCGTGCATTCTTATTTTCAAACGAACAAGTCGGTCAATAATCCTTTCGAGATGTAATTTCAGTTCGAATCGATTAGAATTTTTTCCATATATTCGATATTAGCATATCAGAGTTTGGAAATTGGAACTTGGCTATTTCTCCGATTTTCAATTTTTATTTTCCTTTAAATTATTTCAAAAATTGGTTTTCGAAATTAATCTCTAAGCAAGAAGTGAATTAATTAAATTAATTAAACAAATAATTGATTGTATTCTTAATATTCATTTTCATGGCTTTATATTACAGTTCTAGCTTTGATTGCTACTACGTTTAGTGTTCGATACATATTCCGAGTATTATTAATTTTCGATTAAGAGATGAACCTTGTCTTTGCAAGTAATCGCTTCTCCGATTCACCGTTAAACATTGACAATTGATATAAATTGAAATAATTAGTCAAAATTATTATCCGAAATAAATTTAGATTCATTTTATATCCGAATGGTAAATTCATTATCGTATACACCAATTATCCATTGACGTAATTCTATTGTCCACGCGTTAAATTAAACTTCATTTTTAAATCAACCTCGAAGTACCCGAGATCATTACAAATTATGCAGAGCGATCAGGTAAACGTCGACGAAGAAAATCCCCGGCAATCAATTTGCAAGAATGATTCAGCCTCTTCTTCTTCCTCCTACTGACAGGCTCAATTGAAACGTTGTTTGCCGATACAATGCACGGACACGTACAAATTATTCAACGGTCTCTTTGCTTTACCTCCTGATTCCTCGGACTAAACCAGAGAAACGTCTTAGTATTTGTTTTGATTGCGTAATCAACGCGTGTCTGTTAAAATTGCGCAGTACTCGTTTAAGGCAAATGCAAAGCGCGATGGTGAAACGTGACGATGGAAATTATGGAAAGCTGTTACGAGGTCGCATAAAAGGACACGCGGGAAGGAAACTGAATAATGGTTGGATTTTTTGAAATTTACGGCGAAATGAATTTTTTCAAACGCGAGTGCTACCACCAGTATTGTTACACATATACAACGCGTGACGCTTACACGAATTCGCGTCGAATTAACACGTGAATGTACATTTATAACAGTCGTATAAAAATATAAAAACATGTTTACAATAGCTTCATAAAGACACGAAATATACTTTTTAATCTTCATAATAAATTTATATAAAGGAAAGTTTATTCTATTTTCTTTTACAATTTAAATTTTAAATCGAATTTTACGAGAGTATATTATAAAACGATACTGTAATAACATCTCTGACAAAGATAATTAAACTGGATATTTCGCAACCATCCAGAGTCTCATTACCACCCTGGTATCAGCCAACTATTCGATTACGTCGACTTTTATATCACGAGGCAGCCCTTTCTCTGCGAGAGAAAGGAATATCGCGGAGAAAAAACAGTGCAGCGTATGAAAATACAAGAAGAACGAGAAATCTCCACGTTCCTACTCTCCAAATTAAACACGAATTTTCACCTCTTTTCCTCGTACCTCAAATACAGCTGAAATAGCAGCCTTACGTAGACAAATGACAAATCCTGCTTAAATCGATGCTAAAAAATTCTCACGTTTAAACAGTTCCTTCGCGAAGCGACATAAATTAGCCGGCGAACAGAGAGACGTTCGTTTTTCTTCATATCCCTATTACTCTCGCTATTATTCAACGGAACACTCGATTAACGACTTAATACATTCCTCTGCTTCCGTCCGAGCACTTTTCCACGCGTCTGTTAACGTTTTTTTCCCCTTTTCGAGCTTGTCGAGCAAGGAACAACGCTACAATCTGTACCCGAGCTCACGCGTTCTCTGTCATCTCCTTATCCACGATTAAACGGTGTCACAGTTCGCCAGTCAAATTGAATTCCAGGTTACTGACAGATTCCCAATAAGCTCTAACAATGGAGTCTGTTACAAGGGCCTCCGTGCCTCGTCAAGGGGACCAAAGGGGGACGGTGCCCGGCGCGAACCTCTCGCTCTTTTTCTTACTCGGTTTCCTTCAATTTCCGCGGCCAGGAAAGCTACGGCGCTCTCGGAAATTGGAAATAAATCGCCGTTGATATCGATGCAAAACGCGTCACGCTGATCGTCCGCCATTTCCTTTCTTTCTTCAGCTTGAACCTGAAAGGATGCCTCGAGATTTCGGGTGCTTCGTGGTTTCGACCGTGATAAAAGCGGAACAGCTTGGATCGTAATTTATCGACGCTTCGTGAACCTTCCTTTCTCCCCGATATTACGCAATTTTTTTAATCCAACGAGACGTTCGTTATTAGTCGTATCAACGGAATTCAGATTGGAAATTTTATAAATTTACAAAAAATTTAATAAATTAGCGGATTCAAACTTACGGGAAGATCGTCGTTGACAGAGAAGATAATGGATTGGTTGTGTGCGTTGGAAAGATATTTTCACCGCGAGGAAAAATTTCTCTTGTTTTTTCGACCGAATTCCAGCTGCACGGGGAGATTCGCGATCGTAGGAGAGTCGGATAAATCTGGGATTATTAATAATATTACACGGAGTTGACGATTTGAACGGAGAATTCATAATTCTGTTCGTAATACTACAAGTCGTGGAGAGCGAGTATTGGAAATGAAAATTTCTCATTGAAGAAAATGCCGGCGGTTTTTAGCATAAGAAGATTATAAGGGTCAAAGATTATCTGATACAAGGCCATAGTTAGGTAGTTTCAGGAGACATGTTAATGCTACTAGAGTACGCATGGCGTTGGTTATGAAATAAAATAATATGGGTAAACCGGGATGGGACTTGGAAAAGAAAAATTAGGCGAGGTATTAAAATAATACGACACGTGAAAATTGACGCGTTACAGGAGTTTTGTTTTCGGTTAAAAATAATATGAAATATTATTTTTAGCAAAACGAATATTCGTGAAAATATTAAAACGAGAGATGACTTTTATTAATATTTCTTACTCCGTGAATTTTCTCGTTTACATTCGCGGTAGAATTTGTAGTAATAAGGAATTTAAGCAAGGCACGAAGTTAATGGAAATTAATTATGTCAGCGATTCTTACTTATGTTATGGTATAAGTAGATTGCATTAAACTTTTGTTTTTCTTCTCGATCATAATGGATATTATTCCGATTACAATTTCCGCAACTAATGATCTTAATAATTATTTGTGCTTGGAACAATTTTGAAATTGTAATTTTAAACCTTGAGGATTGTTTCTAGCTGCCGAAGAAATAACAAAAGTAGTTAATCATAATTCGTAAACGGTTACAGTACGATAGTTAGGAATAATTACACCGAATAATAACGCTTTAAAACGCTAGAAACTTTAGAGAGCAATTTTAACATTTAGGTAAATGATGCTGATACTGAAATACTAAATACAAAATACGATCGTAGATTGATAATAATTTATTGAAAGTATAATATCGATTCACGTAACTTGAGCATGAAGAAAATCAGGCTCAGTGTAGCATGAAATAAAACGGTTCCAATAAATGATATTTTATTGTATCCTATAATCTTTATGGTATATAATTCTCTACGACATTTTCTACTAAATGAATCTTCAAATAATGTTATCACAAAATGTACGGAACCAAATTTGACTAATGTACAGCATCATTTACCATAAATTTCTCGCCATTCTCTCTCTTCTGCGAAGCGTTATTTCAGATAACAACCATATATTATGATACGGTAATCAGTTTGTACCTACATCAGTTTTGCGTCGTTGCATTAAAATCATGAGTCGTATCTGAATAGTGAAATAATAAATATTAATCACCGTGCATCTCCTGCATCTCTTGCATGAAACCGTGTGATACGCCAATAAACATGGTAATAACGCAAGGTGATCAAGTTAAATTAATACTCTCGCATTATGGAACATTGTATCACAGAAAATTGATTTCCTCGAATGCTACGACGTAGTGCGATTTTAATAGACGAAGCAATTTCTCGAGAAGGAAATGATTTATAAAATTTTAAATACGTATCATTAGTCTCAAACATTAGTCCTTAAACATTAGTCACGTTATTCTTAATATCCCAAAATTAATTTTGGTACATTCGGAAAGTTTTCCATGCGAAATTAAATACAGAAGAAACAGTGGACGCGTAACAAATTTTACAATAGTCTCCCATATTTTTTTTTAGCTTTCTTATTTCATACGTCTACAAACGTTGTATACATCATAGGAAACTAAGTTCAAGTTCTATGCTAATTTGTCCTCGAGTAACCAGGAACATACACGATGACATTGATACACAGCAACTCACTAGAACGCGCGATAACATAACACCCTTGCTCAAGAGAATTATCTATGTGAAATAATTGAACTATCGCGCAATCAAACGTAACGGTAGTCCGGGTATTTGACATGGTTAAGCCGCTCTGTGCCGACTGGAGCTAAACGTCGAGTGGTATTCAGTCTCCAAGCAAACAGAAACAGTGTACATCGCGACAGTCTTGAATGCGCCAGCAATAAGAGTGCTTCGCCAGGATGGATTACTTGTCCATCGCTTTGTCATTGATAGCAGTACTTATCGCCTGTACTACTACGCCACCTGGAACCTCAGCTTCTCAAGGACCATGGTATCGTGCACCTTCCCCCAACCCCGTTCTTCGGGAATTTCGGCCCGTTGTTCATGATGCGGGACACCCTGTACGACGTGGCCCAGAAATTGTACTTCAGCAACACCGAAGCCAAGTACATCGGCCTATACGAATTCCAAACGCCGATAATAATGATCCGCGACTTGGACCTGATCAAATCCATCACCATGAAGAACTTCGAATACTTCTCTGACCATCGCAGGTTAGTAAACAAGGATATAGATCCCATGCTCGGAGAGATCTGTTCTCGATGGCTGGCGACGTATGGAAGGAGCACAGGAACATGCTGACTCCCGTGTTCACCTCCAGCAAGATCAAGGACTATGTTCCAGCTGATGTCTCGTGCGCGATGAGGTTCAGCAATTACATATCGAAATTACCGGAGAACGAGCGTGAAACCGATATAAAGGCCCTGATGTCCAAGTACACCAACGACGTGATCGCTAGCTGCGTATATGGGATCTCGGTGGATAGCATAAAGGAACCGAACAACATCTTCTACGTGTACGGCAGGATCGGGACTATGTTCACGACCTTCAAGAAAACCGTGTTCCTGATGATAAATAGGAATTTACCCTGGATAGCCAGGCTGTTTCGTCTGAGATGCTGGAGGGGTACGTAGAGAAATTCTTCGCCGACATGGCTTTGAAAGAGATTGAAACGCGTCGAAAAGACGGTATGCACCGATCGGACATGCTTCAGCTATTTATCGAAGCAACAACAAGAAGGAACCTGGCAAAGGTATGTCTTCGGAGAGTATGGCGTATCACGCGTTCAGCTTCTTTTTCGGCGGGATTCGACACCGTGGTCTCGCAAACCTGTTTCGTCGTGCACCTTCTCGCCGAGAATCCCGATTGTCAGGCTAGATTACAGCAAGAGATCGACGACCGCGTTGGACAGAACAACGACAGCTGTCTTACGACATCGTACAGAACATGAAGTACCTGGACGCGGTGATCAACGAGACCATGAGAATGTACCCTATCGCGATATTCGTGACAGGCTGTGCGTGAAGAACTTCGAGCTGCCACCCGCGTTGCCAGGTGCCAAGCCTTTCACCATAAAGCCAGGAATGAATGTTTGGATCCCTATCATACCGATCCAGATAGATCCCAAATATTACGAGAATCCGACGAAGTTCATACCGATAGATTCATGGAGGACGGAAGAAGATCCTAAATTCAGGATCGTATATGCCGTTTGGCATCGGGCCGAGGATGTGTATCGGCAATCGGTTCGCCTTGACAGAAATGAAAGTGTTGCTCTGCCATGTCCTTGCCTCGTGCAGCTTCAAATTGGGTCCAACACTACGACTCGATTGAGCTGCAGAAAGGATCGTTTAATTTGACGATAAAGAACGGGTTCTTCTGAAAGTCGAGCCAAGGGCGAATCCTTTTTATTCTACCGAAATGAAGGAGACCAGCAATGGAATTGCCAACGTAGTCGCCAATGGCGTTGCCAAAGTGTCAATTCGAATTAGACTACTTTGTATTGCTTGTTATTCGTTAATTCGTACCTAATCTCAGGATTAATCTATTGTTTTTGCTTTTACTTCGTTTTACTTCGTTCTCGTGCCTTTTTCATTTTATCCTGCTGTTTCGATGCGAGGAAAATACAATTTTACGCGTCTCGTCGATTCTTCCAGGCTCGAGGCAGAGTTTCAACCTTATAAAATTGAAGTACTAATTATCTATTGTAATTTACAGCTTGGTTAATATATTTACTACCGAAGGAATTGTACGTAATTCATGAAGAAAGCATCATTATCTACGCACGAGTTACAAATAATCACGTTAAAATGTATATCCAGAATTTCAAGGAAATTCTTTACAGTCTTCATTTATTTCCCATTTTTTCTTTCCTTCTTTCTCTTCCGTTTGGGCTTCTGTCTCTCGTATCGCGATACCTCTTCGTTGTTATACGCGTTCTCAGAA
>NW_027471500.1:0-24429 GCF_051020765.1 Lasioglossum baleicum
TACCGTCCGAGAAGCTAACCCGCAGTATCGAGAGTATAACTTTGCGTTCAGATAAATAAATTAGTACTTATTTCAGTGATGCACACCTTAATTTAATGTATGAATTATAAGGTCGAGGGTCAAACCGTTTGAGAACGTTACCACCTTCTTTGAGATTCGCATAGCTAAGTTAATAGCTTCAACTATCCTGTGATGCCGAAGGTCATGCGATGTATGTCTGGAGCAAAATCACTGAACAGTATTGGCAGTGGACACACTAATACCTAGTTTGTATATCAAGGCAGAGCGTCAAAGCGATTGAGGAAGTTAACAATTGGAAAAACGTCATAATCCTTACCGAATACCTTACCCGTCGAGATCATAACCCGCTGTATCGTGGGTGCCACATCGTGTTCAGAGAATCAAATTACAAGACATTTCAGAATAGGGACACCATAATCTCATGTATGAATGAGAAGATCTAGTATCAAATCGTCCGATAACGTTATCACATTCTTTGAGAGACGATCGGCGAGGTCAATTGCTTCACCTCACCTGCGATTCCGAGAATAAAAACAGGTTTTCCGGAAGTAAATGCCCTGAAGAGTTTTTGCAATGGGCACCTTAATTCACGGTTTGATAGATAAAGTAGAGCGTCAATCCATTTGAGAACCATACCAATTGCTATAAAGTGAAACGTCTTACCGAATACCTTACCCTCGGAAAAACTAACCGGCTGTATGGAGAGGGTAATATCTTATCCAGAGAAAGAAATCATTATTCCTCTCTGCGGCTGGCACCTAAACTTCATGTATGAACTAGAAAGTTGAGGACCAATCCGCTTGAGAACGTTGCCACCTTCTGTGAAAGACGAACGGCTAAGTGTGTAGCTTCACCTATGCTGAGATACCTCGAGTGAAACAAACTTATTCCGGGAGTAAGTCAGGAGAACAGTAATGGCAAGAGACACCTTGGATCACGGTTTGAATATTAAAATAGATCGTCACAACATTTGAGAACGTTACCAATTTCCATAAAGTCACAGAGCATATTACTTCGGCTTCAGAGAAAGAAGTTAGCATTCATTTCAGTGACGGGAACTTTATCTTCATGTATGAATTAGAATATCGAGCGATAAAACCGCTAGAGGACATTACCACCTTCTGTAAGAGATGAACGGCTAAATCAATATCTTCACCATTCCAGGGATACCGAGGGTCACCTAGGTATTCCGACAGGAATTGCGGGGAACAGTGTTGGCAATATACACCTTAATTTACAGATTGAATAATAAAATTGTGCGTCACACCGTTTGTGAACTTTTTCAATTGCTATAATGTCAAACGTCTTACCAATGACCTTACCTTCCGCGAACACATCCCGCTTAATCGCGTGTATGACTTCGTGTTCAGGGAAAGAAAATAGTATTGATTTCCGTGACGGTCACCTTCACTTCATGTATGAGTTGCCAGATCGAGGTTCATACCGTTTCAGAACGTCACATTCCTCTCTGAGACTCGGACGGAAAAGTCAATAGCTTCACCTACCCAGTGATTCGGATCGTCAAAGCTAGTATTCCTGGATTAAATCTGCTGAACAGTACAGCCAATAGACACACTAATTCACTGTATAAATAAAGAAAGTGGAGCGTCAAACCGGTTTATACCGTCACCAATTGCTATAAAGTCAAATGTGTTACAGAAGACCTTATCCCCCGGAAAACTAGCCGATTGTATCGGGAGTATAACTTCGTGATCAGAGAAAGAAATTATTAAACATTTTTGTGACGGGCACCTTAAATTCATTACAAAGAAGTAGATCGGGTGTCAAGCCGCACGAGTACGTTGCCACCTTCTGTGAGAGATGAACGGCTACGTGAACAGCTTCACCTATCCTGAGATTCCGAAATTCAAACAGGTATTCCGGTAGTAAATCGGCTGAACATTATTTGCAACAAACTCCTTAATTTACAGTTTGATTATTAACGAAGAGCGTCAAACTTTTTGAGAGCGATATCTATTGGTATAAAGTCAAACGTATTACCGAAGGCCTAACTTCGAAGAACCTAACCCGCTGTACCGAGTGTTATGCTTATTCCTCATGGAAACAAATTAGTAGACATTTCAGCATTCGGAAACGTTATTTATATGCATTAGTATAATAGTCGAGAACCAAACTTTCCGAGAAAGATGCCACATCCTTGACGGGACGAACGGCTAAGTCAATAGCTGCACGTAGCCTATTATTTCGATAGTCACACCAGGTATTCCGGAAGTTTATCCGATAAACAGAACTGGCAATAGGCAACTTATATTGCGGTATGAAAATTAAAGTACAGAGTTTAACCGTTGGAGAACATTAGCAATTGGTATAAATTCAGCCATTATACCAATTGCCGTAACCTCCGAGAATCTATCCCGCTGCTCCGAGTGTGTTGCTTAGTGTTCACGGATACAAATTAGTAAACACTTTCGCAGAAGCAAGCACTATATTCATGTATGAATATTAAAATTGCCAGTCAAACCGTTCGGGAACGCTACCACCTTCTTTTTAGGGGGGAACGGCGAAGTCAATAGCTTCACGCATGTTGTGATGCCTAGAATTAAGCCAGGTATTCCAGGAGTAAATCCGCTCCACAGTATTGGCAATAGATACCATAATTCTCAGTATGAGTATTTAAATAGGGGGTCAAACCGTCGGCGGAAATTATCAATTCGTCTCAAGTCATTCTTTTTACCGAATACCATACCTTCCGAGAACCTGACACGCTGTAGGGAGTGTCTCGCTTGTTGCTGACGGAAATAAATTTGTATACATTTTAGTGGACGGACACAAATTTTTTGTATAAATATCAACATCGAGAGTCAACGCGTTCGAAAATGGTACCATCTTCTTTGAGCGTCACACTGCATAGTCAGTAGCTTCACATATCCTGTTATTCCGATAGTCAAACCAGGTATACCAGGAATCAATCAGCTGTTCACTGTTGGCAATGAACACATTAATTCACGGTTGGAATACAAAAGTACACAGCCTAACCCTTGTCCAACCTTACCGATTGGTATTATGTCAAACATTCTATCGAAGTCCTTACCATCCGAGAACCTAACTCGCTGTATCGAGAATATAGCTACGAGTTTAGGGAAACATATTAGTATACATTTTAGTGACGGCCACTTAAATTCATGCTTGAATTAGAAAATCGAGTGTCAAACCGTTCGAGAAAATTACCGCCTTCTGTGTATGACTATGTAAGTCTATGTAACATACCATGGGGTTCCCAAAGTTAAACCAGATATTCCGGGAGTAAATGCGCTGTACAGTCTTGGCCATATACACAACAATTCGCGGTTTGAATATTAAAGCTGGCCGTCAGGCCTTTGTACAACATTACCTATTCGTGTAGGCTTAATGTCCTTACATATTGTCCTACCCTCCGAAAAACTGACCACCAGTATCGGGAGTATAACGCCGTGCTCAGAGGTACGACCTGGTATACATTTTTGTGACGAGAGCCTTAATTTCATGTATGAATTAGAATATCGAGATTCAATCCGTTGAAGAACGTTACCAACTTCTTTGATATTCGAACGACTAGGTCAACAGCTTCATCTATCCTGTGATTCGGAGAATCTAACCAGGTATTCCGGGGGTAAGTCGGCTGAAGAGTATTGGCAAGAGACACCATAATTAACGTTTTGATTATTACAGTAGAGCCTCAATCCGTTTGAGTACGATACCAATTGGTACATAAGTCAAATGCTTTAGCGAAGATTTTACCTTGCGCGAACCTCACTCGCGTCATCGGGAGTGTAACTTCGTGTTCAGAGAAAAACATTAGTATACATTTTCATGGCGGCCTTTATAGTTTCGTGTATGTGTTAGAAACTCGAGGGCAGACAGTTCGAGAACATTACCCCCCACTTTGACATTCGAACGGCAAAGACAATAGCTTCACCTGCCCTGTGATTCTGAGTGTCAGACCAGGAATTCCAGGAGTCTATCCGCTACAGAGTATTGGTAATGGACGCCTTAACTCGCGGACTGTATATAAAAGTAGAGCGTGAATCCGTTTGTGATCGTTTCCAATTTTGATACATTCAAACGTTTTACCGACGGCGTTAACTTCCATGAAACTCGCCCGCTTCATCGAGAGTATAACATCGTGTTTAGAGGATCAAATTATTATACACTCAAACAACGTGGACCATAATTTCACGTATGAATTACAAATGTCGGGGTCAAAACGATCGAGAACGTTGCCACCGTCTTTGAGATTCGAATGTCTAAATCAGTAGCTTCACAGATCCCGTGATTACGAGAGTATAACAGGTATTCCGGTAGAAAATCCGCTGAACAGTATTGGTAATAGGCACCCTAATTCATTGTATGGATATTAAAGTTGAGCGTCAAGCCGTTCTAGTACGATACCAACTGGTATAAAGTCAAACCTTTTACCGAACAACTGATCGACCTAGAACGAACACCGAACTAGCGAGTGTCTTGCTTAGTGCTCACGGAAACCAAATAGTAGTCATTATAGCTGACGGCGACCTTATTTTCGTGTCTGAATAGCAAAATCGGGAGTCAAACTACTGTATAACGTTACCACATTCTATTGGATTCGAACGGCTAAGTTAATAGCTTCACGTATTCTAGGATCCCGAGAGGCAAAATAGGCACTCTGAGAGTAAGTGAACCGTACCGTATTGGCAATTGACTCTTTAATTATCGGAATCAATATTAAAGCAGAGATAAAGTAAAGACATACCGTTCTAGAGTGGTACCTACTTGTATATATTTAATCCTTTTACCGAAAGACATAACTGCCGAGAATGTAAACCTCCGTATCTAGAGTATAAATTTGTGTTGAGAGAAACACATTAGTATACATTTCAATGATGGACACCATAATTTCATGTATTATTTGTAAGATCGAGGATGAAACCGTTCGAGTACGTTACCACCCTCTTTGAGAGTCGAACGGCAAAGTCCATAGCTTGTCGTATTCCAATATTGGAAGAGACATACCATGTATTCCCGGAGTAAATGTTACTAATTTGCTACGTTGAACACTGAACGAGACACTTGCTTCAGCGGGTTGGGCTTCTCTGAAGGTATGGCCTTCGGTAAAAGGTTTGACTCCAATCTAATAGATTAAGCTCTATAACCGTCTGACGCTCTACCTTCATATCCGTACCGTGAAATAAGCTGTCTATTGCCATTAGTGTCCAACGGATGTGCTCCCGGTATACGTGGTTTGACTTTCGGAATCACAGGATGGGAGAAGCTATTTGACTTAGCCGTTCGAGTCGCAACAAAGGTGGTAACGATCTCGAATGGTTTGAACGTCGATCATCTAATTTATACATGAAATTAAGGTGCCCGTCAATAAAATGAATGCTATGTTCTTTCTCTAAGCACGAAGTTACATTTACGATGAGGCAAGTGATATTCGCGGAGGCAGTACCTTCGGCAAAGCGTTTTATATTATACCAATTGGTGACGTTCTCAAATGGTTTGACGCTCTACTGTAACATTCAAACCGTGAATTAAGGTGTCTATTGCCATAACTCTTCAGCGGACTTGCACCCAAAATTCCTGGTTTGACTCTCCCAATCACAGGATGGATGAAGCTATTGATTTAGCCGTTTGTCTCTCACAGAATGTGGTAACGCTCTGGAGCGATTAGACCCGTGATCACTCAATTCACGAATGAAATTAATGTGCTCGTCACTAAAGAATATGCTAGATCGTACCTCTGAACACTTTGTTATACTCTCGAAGCAGCCTGTCAGTTTATCGGAGTAAAAGGTATTCTGCGAGAGGTTCAACCCTTCACGAATAGGTAGTTTTCTTCAGCGGCTTGATGGCCTGATTTAGTATTCTTACCGGGACTTAATGTGTCCATTGCCAATACTGTTCAGCTGATTTATTCTCGGAAAACCCGGTTTGACGCTCAGAATAACAGGGTAGGTGAAGCTACTGACTCAGCCGTTCTGTTCTATATAAAGTTTGTACCGTTCTGGAACACATTTACCCTGTATTTCCCTACTCATGCATGCAATGATGCTGAGCTTCTGCTAAAATATATTCAAATCTGTTTGGTTGTACACTATGACAATCAATCGCTAGTTGGGTGTTGGTTCCAGTATGATAAGATATTTGATAAAACATTTTACTTTATACCAGTTGGTAACGTTCTGGAACAGTTTGATGCTCCATATTAATATTCCGACAGTGAATTAGCGTTTGTATTGCCAATACTGTTCAGCAGGTTTACTCCCCGAATACCTGGTTTAACATTAGGAATCACAGGACAGCTGAATGTATTATTTCGACTATCAGCGAACGTGGTCAAGTTTTGGATCGGTTTGACGATCGACCTCCTAATTGATGCACGAAATAACGGTAGCCGTTTCTGAAATATATACAAATGTGTTTCTCTGGGCACGAAGTTATATTCCCGATGCAGCGGGAGAGGTTCGCGATAGGTGAGGCCTTCTATGAAATTGTTGAGTTTATGGCATCGCTCTCAAACGGCTTGACGCTGCACCTTAATATTCCAACCGTGAACTAAGGCGTCGATTGATAGTACTGTTCATTTAGTTTACGCCCGGAATACCTGGTTTGGCTCCCGGAATCACCGGATGGGTGAAGCTATTGACATAGCCATTCGATTCTCAGGGAAGGTGGGAACGTTCTCGATCGTTTTAGCTCTCGATTTTTCTATACGTGCGTGAATACAGGGCTTCCGTCCACTAAAACGCCTACTAATCTGTATGCGTGAACACTATGCAACATATTCGGCGCAGCGGGTTTGGTTCTCGGAAGGTAAGGTAATTTGTATAAAGGCAGACCTTATTGAAATTGCTAATGTTCTCCAAAGGATAATCAATGTACTTTAACATTCATACCGCAAGATATGGAGCCTATTGCCAAAACTGTTCATCGGATTGACATCCGGAATATCTGATTTGACTATCGGAATAACAGGATAGGTGAAGCTATTGCCTTAGCCGTACCTCACGCAAAGAAGGAGGGATCGTAACCGAAATATTTGATTTTCGATTATTTTATTCCTACATAAAAATAAAGTTACCGTCTGCTAAAATGTCTACTATTATGTTTCCGGGAGCACTAAGCATGATAGTCGCTACATCGCGTTAGGCTACTGGAAGGAATGGCCTTCGGTAAAACGTTCGACCCTATTCCAATTGGTAACGCACTCATACGGTTTGAATCTATACTTTAATATTCAAATCGTGTATTACGGTGTCTACTGCCAATACTGTTCAGCGGTTACACTCCCGGGGTGGCTGTTCGACACTCGGAATCGGATAATAGGTGAAGCTATTGACTTAGCTGTTCGTCTCTCACAGAAGATGGCAACGTTCCCGAGCGGTTCGACCACCGATATTCGGACTCGTACATGAAGTTAAGGTGTCCGTCACTGAAGTGAATACTAACTTCGCACTCTGAACACTAAGTTATATTTCCGAATCAGCGGGTTAGAATCTCCGAACGAAAGGCAATTGGTAAAGTGTTTGACTCTATACAAATAGGCAACGTTCTACTACGGTTTGACGGTCTGCTTTAACATTCAAACCGCGAATTGAGGCGTCTATGGCCAATAATATACAGCGGGTTTACGCCAAGAATCCTGGTTTAACTCTTGGAAACACAGGATATGTAATGCTATTGACTTAGCTGTTCGAATAACACAAAAGCTTGTGAAGTTCTCGAATGGTTTGAGCCTCAAACTCTTAATTTATGCATAAAGCTAAGGTGCTAGTCACTGAAATGTAAACTAGTTCGTACCCTTGTACACGGTGTTATCCTCTCGATACAGCAGTTCTGTTTTTCCGAGGTTAAGGCATTCTGTAAGAAGTTAAACCTACGCGAATAGGTAATGTTTTACAACGGTTGAACCGCCTGCTTTAATTTTCAAGCCTCAAGTTGAAGTATATGTTGCCAATACTGTACAGCGGATTTACTCCAAGAATACCTGGTTTGACTATAGGAATCGCAGGATAGGTGAAGCTATTGACATAGCTGTCCGCCTCTCACAGATTGTGGTAACGTTCTTGAATCATTTGACACTCCATCTTCTAAATTATACATGAAATTAATGATCCCGTCACTGAAATGAATACTAATTTCTGTCCTTCAATAAAAACTTATACTCTCGATGAAGCGGGTGAAGTTCGCGGAAGGTACGTGCTACTGTAGACCGTTTGACTTTATGGCAATTGTTAACGGTTTCATCCGGATTGAGGCTGAAGTTTAACATCAAAACCGAGAATTAAGTTGTACATTGTTAATGCTCTTCAGCGGATATATTGCTGGTATACTTAGTGCGACTCTCCGAACCACTATATGGGTGAAGCTATTGTGTTGTATGTGCCTTTTCACGAAGAAGGTGGTAACGTCCTCGATCCGTTTGACCCTCGATCTTCTATTTCATTCATGAAATTAAGGTGCTCGGCACTATAATATAGAGTGACTTGTTTGACTCTGTTGACTTAACTTTGCCAAACTTAAAAAATGTGGGCACGAAATCGATTGGTCTGGCATCTGATTTTGTAATTCATACATGAAATTCTGATATCCATCACTAAATGTATACTAATGTCTTTCTCTGAACACGAAGATGTACTCTCGTTCAAGCGGTATAGATTCTCAGAAGGCAACGCTTTCGGTAAAAGAATTGCATCTACACCAGTGGGTACGGATCAACAACGTGTTGACGGTCTATTTTAAAATTCATACCTTGAATTAGGGTGTCCATTGCCAAGACTGTTCAGTGGATTTACTGCCGTAGTACCTGGTTTGTCTCTCGGAATCGCAGGATATCTGAATCTATTGACTTAGCCACTCGACTCTCCCGAGCGGATCGAGTCTCGATATTTAATTCATGCAAGTTATTGAGGTGCTTGTCAGTAAATGTATACCAGTTCGTTCATTTGAAAATGTGTTATACTCCCGATACAGCGAGTTAGTTCTTTGGAGGGTAATGTAATCTATTAGAAGTTTGAACCTACATATATAAGTAATGCTCTACAGCGGCTTGACGCTCGAGTTTACTTTTCAAGCCGTGAATTAAGGTGTCTATTGGCAATACTGTCCAGTGCAATTTCTCCTGATGTACCTGGTGTGATTTACCGAATCACAGGATAGGTGAAGCTATTTTCTTATATGTGCTATTGTCAAAGAAGGGGGTAACATTCTGGAATAGTTTGCCTGTCGATCATCATATTGATACATGAAATTAAGGTGCCAGTCACTAAGATATATACTAATCCGTCCGAAGCTATACTCTCGGTACAGCCTGATAGATTCTCGGCAGGTGAGGTCCTCGGCAGAAAGTTTGACTCTACAGCAATATGTAACGTTCTACAGCAGTATGGCTGTCTGCTTTAATATTTATACCATGAATCAAGGTGTCTGTTGTCAATACTGCCCTGTGCATTCGCTCCCGGAATACATGGTTTGTCGTACGGAATCACATGAAGGGTGATGCTATTGGCTTAGCTGTGCGACTCTCAAAGACCGTGGTAACGTTACCGATTGGTTTGGGTTTCGATTTTGTTATTCATACAAGAAACTATGGGGCCCATCACTAAAATATTTACTACTTTGCATCTCTGGACTCGAAGTTATACTCTGAGTACAGCGGGTTATATTCTCGGAAGGTACGGCCTTCGGTAAAAAGTTTGACTCAATTCGAATAGGTAAAGCTGTACAAACGTTTGACGCTAGACCATAATATTCATGACGACTAATAAACTGTATATTGCCAATACTATTCAGAGGAGTCCACCCTGAATACCTGGTATGACTGTCGGATCCGCAGTATAGGTGAAGCTATTGACAGAGCCGTTCGCCTCTCACACATGGTACTAACGATCTCGAAAGGCTTCAGAATCGATCTTCTAATTAATACATCAAGCTACGATGCCCGTCACTGATAAGAATACCAATTTCTTTCTCGGATCACAAACTTAATCTCACTATGAAGCCCGTGATGTTTGCGGAAGGTAAGTTCTTCGATAAACCGTTTGACTTTATATCAATTGGTATCGCCCTCGAACGGTTTGCCGCTCTGCTTTAGTATTTAAACCGTGAACTATGGTGTCTATTGCTCATACTGATCAGCGGACTTACTCGCGGAATACCACGCTTGGCTTCTCTAAATCACAGGATGTATGAAGCTATTGACTTAACCGATCTATTCTCAAAGAACATGGAAACATTCTCGAACGGTCTGAGGCTCGACCTTCATACTTATAATGAAATAAAGGTCCCCGTAACTAAAATGTTTACTAATTTGATCCTCTGAACACGACGAGGTTATGCTCTCGATGTGGCGGGATAACTTCTGGGACGGTAGGGCTTTCGGTAAAGTGTGTTATTCTATACCAATGGGTATGGTTCAAGAACTGCTAGACGGTCTGCTATAGTATTCAGACCGTGTATTAAGGTGTCTATTGCCAATAATGATCAGTAGATTTACTCCAGGC
This sequence comes from Lasioglossum baleicum, assembly GCF_051020765.1. Lineage (NCBI taxonomy): Eukaryota > Metazoa > Arthropoda > Insecta > Hymenoptera > Halictidae > Lasioglossum > Lasioglossum baleicum. The sequence continues at coordinate 10,503 of NW_027471500.1, forward strand.
GTATCTGCTATGAATCCCGGAAGCACAGGATATTTGAAGCTATTCACTTAGCTGTGCAACGTAAAAAGAATCTGGTAACGTTTTCGATCGCTTTGGCTCCCGAGGTTGATATTTATATACACAAATGCGGTGTCCGTCCACATAAATGTCTACTAATTTGTTACCGTGGGCAATTAGGGAGCGACTCGCTACAGCGTGCTAGGTTCTCGGAGGGTAAGTTATTCGGTATAAAGAATGACTGAATTCGAATTGGTAATATGCTCTGACGGTTTTACTCTCCATCATAGTATTCATACCGATTCTCAGAATCATAGCATAGGTGAAGCTATTGACTCAGGCGCTGGATTCTCAACGAGTGTGGTATCGATCCCGAATGGTTTGGCCATCGATATTCTAATTTATACTTGAAAATAAGGTGCCCGTCACTGAAGAAAAGACTAATTTCTGTCTCGGAACACGAAGTTATTCTCTCGAAACGGCGAGGTTGCTTCCCCGACGGCAGGCCATCGGTAAGTGGTTTGACATTACACCAGCTTTCAATGCTCTCAAACGGTCTGGCGGTATACTTTCTTATACAAATCGTGAATTAATGTTTCTATTGGCAGTAATACAGTTCTGCGGATTTACTCCCGGTATACCTTGTTTGACTTTCGGAATCACAGAATAGGTGTAGCAATTTGCTGAGCCGTTCCTCTCTCACAGAAGGTGGTAACTTTCTCCAACGGTTTGACCCTCGATCTTCTAATTCATACATGAAGCTAAGGTCCAAGTCACTATAATGTATAAAATGTCGTAACTCCGAACACGGTGACATACTCTCGATTCAGGGGTCAGTTCTTCGGATGGGAAGGAATTCTGAAGGAAATTTAATGCATGACGAATATGGAACGTTGTACAACGGCTTTACGGCCTTCTTTAATATTCACTCCGCGAATTAAGGAACATATTGCCAATACTCATCAGCGGATTTACTCCCGGAATACCTGCTTTACCTCTCCAAATCACAGGATGGGTGACACTATTGACTTAGCCGCTCGGCACTCAAAAAAGGTGATAAGGTTCTCAAAAGAATTGACTATCGATCCACTAATTTATACATGAAGTTTCGATCCCAGTCACTAAAATGTTTACTAATATGATTCTCTGCACACGAAGTTATGCTCTCAATACAGCGGGTTAGATGCTCGGTTGGTAAGGTCTTCGATAGAATGTTTGACATAGTACCAATCGGTAGCGTTGGACAAGGGTTAGGCTGTGTTCTTTTGTACTCCAACCGTGAATTGAGGTGTTCATTGCCAATAATCTACAGCTGATTGATTCCTGGTATACCTGGTCTGACTATCGGAATAACAGGATAGGTGAAGATATTGTCTCAGCTGATCGAATCTCAAGGAAGTTAGGATCGTTCTCGAAGGTTGTGACTCTCGATTATTCGGTTCATACAAGAAAATAAGATGTCCTCTTGCCATAATGTCTACTAATTGGTTTCCGTGAGCACTATGCATGACACTTTCTGCAGCGGCTATGTTCTTGGAAGGCAGCGTATCCGAAAAAATATTGACTTTATAAACATTTGGTAATGATCAACGACGTATTGACCTTCTACTCTAATATTCAGAACGTGAATTAAGGTGTCTATGGCCAGGACTGTACAGCGCATTTACTCCCGCAATATCTGGTTTAACTTTGGGAACCCCAAGGTATGTGAGATAGACGTTTGTCTCTCACAGGTGTTGACAACGTTCGCATGCGGTTTGACGCTCGATCTTCTAAATCGTGCACGAACCGAAGGTGCCTGTCACTAATGTGTACATGAATTTGCTTCCCTGGCCACGAGATTATACTCTTGATACAGCGGGTTATCTTCCCGAAAAATAACCCCTTCGCTATAAATTTTACTCTATACTAATACGTATCATTCTCCGAGGATTTCACACGCTACAATAACGCCCATGCCGAAAGAATAGGTGTCAATTGCCAATACTCTACACAGATTTACTCCCGGAATACCTGGTTTGACACTCGGAATCACGGGATAGGTGACGCTATAGACTTAGCCGTTCGTCTCTCACAGAAGGTGGTAACGATTGCGATCGGTTAGACATTTGATCATCTAATTCCTACTTGAAATTAATGTACCCGTCACTAAAATGTACATTAATTTGCTCCTCTGAACACGAAGGTATAGTACTTTAATATTTATGCCGTGAAATTGCGTGCCTAATGCCAATACTGTACGGTGGGTATAGACGCGGACTACCTGGTATGACTCTTGGAATCATAGGATAGGTGAAGCTGTTGACATAGCCGTTCGACTTTTAAAGAAGGCGGTAACGTTCTCGAAAGGCTTTGCTCTTGGTTTTTCTATTCATATATGTATATAAGGTGCCCGTCAATTAAAGGTATCTCAATATGATTCTCTGAATACGAAGATGTACTCTCGATACAGCGGGATAGGTTCACAGAGGGTAAGGTATTCGGAAGACGAAGGACTTTATACCATTTGGTAATGTTCTCCGAGGGACTGACTATCTACCTTTCTATACATACCGCGGATTCAGGTATCTGTTGCCAACAGTTTTCAGCAGGCTTATTCCCGGGATAACTAGCTTGAATCACCGAATGACAGGATATGTAAAGCTATTGAATGTGCTGTGCGACACTCGAGAAGGTTATAACGTTCTCACACGGCTTGACTTGCGATATTCTTATTGGTAGATGAAATTAGGTTTTCCGCCATTAAAATGAATAGTAATTTGCTTCTCGAAACACGAAATTATACACTCGATACGGAGAGTCATGGCCTCTGAACGTAAGGCCCAAAGTAGATATTGGGACTCTATACCAATAGGTATCAATCTACAACAGTTTGACACTCTACTTTGATTTTCGAGCAGCGAATTGAGGTGTTAGTAGCCAATACTGTTCAGCGGATTTTCTCCCGTAATAGCTGGTTTAACTGTCGGAATCACCGGGTAGATGGAACTATGGACTCATCCGTTCAACTCACAAAGAGTGTGGTAACGCTCTCGAAAAGCTTTAACATCGATATCCTAATTCATACATGAACATAAGGGGCCCGTCACTGAAGTGAATACTAATTTGTTTCTGTGAACACGAATGTATACACTCCATACGGGGGTCAGTTGTTCGGAGTGTAAGGTCTTCCATAAAACGTTTGTCTCTATGCTAATTGGTAACTCTCTCCAAGGCTTTGACGCTCTTCTTTAATAATCAAACCGTGAAGTAAGGTGTCTTTTGTCAATAATGTTCAGCCGAGTTACTCCCAGAATACCTGGTTTGTCTCACGGAATCGCAGGACAGGTGAAGCTATTCACTTTGACGCTCGTCCCTTACATAAGGTGGCAACGTCCTCCAACGGTTTGACGCTCGATCTTCTAATTCATACATGAAGTGAAAGTGCCCCTCACTGAAATGGGGACTAACCTCTTTCTCTGAACACGCAGTTATACTCTCGGTACAGCCGGTTAGTGTTTCTGGGGATAAGGTCTTCGGACAAACGTTTAACTCTGTAGCAATCGTTATCGATCTACTCCGGTTTGACAGTCTGCTTTAATATTCATACCGTGAACTAAGGTGTCTATAGTCAATACTGATCAGCGGATTTACTCTCCGAATACCTGGTTTGACTCTCGGAATCACAGGATAGATGAAGCTACTGACATAGCTGTTCGACTCTCAGAAATGTTTGTAACATTCTCAAACGGCACGGCACTCCATCTTCATGTTCATATATCGATTTAAGGTGCGCGTCACTAAAAGGATTCGAAATTCGTCTCACGGATCACCATGTTATACTCCCGATGCTGGGGGTTTGGCTTTCTGCGGGTACGGACATCAGTAAAACGTTTGGCATTATGCTAAGTGGCATCGTTCGTATACGTTTTGACGCTCTGTATTAATATTGAAACCGGGAATTAAGGTGACAATTGCATATACAGTTCAAAGGATTTGCTTCAGGAGTACCTGGTCTGACAGTGTAGGTGAAACTACTGACTTTGCGTTTCGAATCCCACGGGCCGGTTTGGGGGGGGGGGGGGGGGTAATATTCTCGAACTGTTTGACCTCGATTTTCTGATACATACATGAAGTTAACGTGCCCGTCGCTAAAATGTAAATTAATTTGCTATTGTGTACACGAAGTTTTACCCCAGATACAACGGATTAGGCTTTCGGTGGGTGTGGTCATCAGTAAGACGACTCATTACATTCCTATTGGTACCGATCTCAAAATTACTGAAGCTTTACTTTAAACTCAAACTGTGAAGTAAGGTGTATGTTGGCAGTGCTGTGCAGTGCACTTAATTCCATAATACCTGGTTTGACTCTCGGAGTCACAGAATAGGTGAACCTATTGTCTTAGCCGTTCGACTATAAATGAGGGTGGTAACTCCATCGGACGGCTTGACACTCAGTGTTGTTTATCATACAGGAAATTATGGAGCCCGTTGCAGCAATGTACACCAAATTGTATTTCTGAACACGAGTTTAAACTCTCGCTACAGCGGGTGTTGTTTCTCGGAGGAGGGGGGGGGGGGATTCTCTGTATAAGCTTCGACACCGTAGCGAGTGACATCGTCACGAAGAGTTTTGACTCTGGACATCAATATTCGTTCCGTGAATTAGGATGTCCATTTGTTGGTAATTCTGCACAACGGATTGACTCCCGGAATGCCTGGCTTGACCCGCGGAATTGCAGGAAATGTGCAAGTATTGAATTAGCCGCCCGGTTCTGAAAGAAGATGGTATCGATCTCGAAGGGATTGGCTCTGGATTTTCCTATTCAAACATGCATTTACGTTGTCCGTCTGCTAAAATACCAACGGATTTGTTTTCATGAATACCAAGGTAAACAATCGCAAGTTCAGAGTTAGTTCTTGAAATATAAGTTATTCGATATATCGTTTAACTTTGTACCAGTTGGTAACGTTCTCGATCGGTTTGACGCTCAACTGTAATATTCATACCGTGAAATAAGGTGTCTATTGCGAATAATGTACCCCACATTTACTCCTGCATTACCTGTTTTGTCTCTCTGATCCGCAGGATAGGTCAAGCTGTTGACATAGCCGTTCTACTTTCAAAGAATGTGGTAACATTCCCTAATGGTATGACACTTGATCTTCTGAATCATACATAAAATTATGGTGCCCGTCACGAAAATGTATTCTAATCCGTGCCTCTGAACACGCTGCTGTACTCTCGATACAGCGGGCTAGATTTTCGAAGTGTAAGGTCTTCGGTGAACCGTTTGACTCTATACAAATTAGCAACGTTCTCGTTTGACGCTCGATCTTCTAATTCATACATGAAATTAAGGTGCCCCGAACGGAAGTGTATAGTTATTTGTATCTCTGAACACGAAGTTTTACTCTCGATGAAGTCGGCGAGATTCACGAAGTTAACTCCTTCGTTAGGCGTTTGACATTATACCAATTGTTAACGCTCGCAAACGGCTTGACGCTGTACTTTAGCATTCATACCGTGGATTAAGGTGTCTATTGCCAAAATTGTTCAGCGCTCTTGCTCGCGGAGTACTAGATTTGATACTCCGAATCACAGGATAGGTGAAGCAATTGACTTAGCCGTTCGTCACTCACCGAAGATGGTAACGTTCTCGAGCGGTACGATCCTTGATCTTTTGATTCATGCATGAAATTGGGGTTCTCCTTACTAAAATGTACACTAAACTGCTTATCAGAACTCGAAATTATACACCCGATGCAGCGGTTGTTTTTTCCGGAAAGTAAGGCCTTCGGTAATGCGTTTAGCTGTTTAGCAGTAGGTATCGTTCGACAACGGTTTGACCCTGGTCATTTATGTTCGGTACATAAATTATGGTATCTATTTCCAATACTGTTCCGCGGATTTACACATGGAATACCTGGTTTGACTCTCGAAATCGAAGGTTGGGGGAAGCAATTGACTTAATTTCAAATATAAATAAGATGAGAGGTGGTCATACCGTTTGAGAACGTTGCCACCTTTTCTGGGAGTCGAACAGCTAAGTCAATTGCTTCTCCCAACCTGTGGTTTCGAGAGTCAAACCCGGTACTCCATGTGTAAATCCACGATACAGTATTTGCAATAGATACCTTAACTTAAGGCTCGAATATTATGAAAAGGGTCAGGTGCGCGTCACTAAAATGTTTACTAACTTGTTCTTGTCACACGATGTAATACCCTCGATATAGCGGGTTATGCTTTCGGAGAGTAACTTATTGTGTAAAACGTTTGACTTTATGCCATCTGCTACCGTTCTCAAACGGCTTCACGCTCTACTTTAATACGCAAGCCGTGATTTAACGTGTCGATTGCCAACAGTGAACAGCGTACTGACTTTCGGAATACCTTGTTTGACCATCGGAATAACAGAATACGTGATGCTAGTGATTTAGCTGTTCGACTCTCGAAGAACGTGGGATCTTTCTGGAACGGTTTGACACTCGACTTTTCTATGCACACACGAAAATAAGCTGTCCGCCTGCTAAAATGTGTACTAATTTGCTGCCGTGAGTACTAGGCATGACACTCGCCAAACCGGGTTAACTACTAGGAAGGTTATGTATTCGGTAAGAAGAATAACTCTATAGCAATTGGTAATACCCTCCGACGGATCGTCATTTTACTGCAATATTCGTACCGTGAATTAAGGCGTCTATTGCTAATACTGTTCAGCGGACTTACTCCCGATATACCTACCTCAACTTTCGGAATCTCAGCATAGGTAAAATTATTCACTTGGCCGTTCGTCTCTCGCAGTAGGTGACAAAGTTCTCGAACGGCTTGACGATCAATCTTCTAATTCATGCAAGCAATTGAGTCGCCCGTCACAGAAAAGGAGACTAATTTCATTTTTTGAGCACGAAGTTATACTCTCGAAGCGGCGGGTTAGCAACTCCGAAGGCAAGGCCATCGGTAAATCGATTGGCTTTATAGCAATTAGCAAGGTTATCATACGGTATTACGCTCTATTTTATATTGACAACGTGACATAAGGTGTGTATTGCCAATACTGCTCTGCGGATTTAGTCCCGGAATTCTTCGTTTCACTTTCGGAATCACAGGATAGGTGAAGCTATTGACATAGGTCTTCGAATACCATATAATGTGGTAACGGTCTCGAACTGCTTTACCTTCGACATTCTAATTCATACTTGGAATTAAGATGCCATCACCACTAAGTATACTAATGTGATTCTCTGACCACGAAGTAATACTCTCGACACGGCGTGTTGTTTTTTCGGGGAGTAAGGGCTTCGGTAATACGTTTGACTATAAAGCAATTGGTTACGTTCTCAAACGATCATGCTCTCTATGTTAACACCCATTCCATGAATTAAAGTGTTCATTGCCAATGTAGTTCATCGGATATACTCCCGGAATAAAAGGTTTCACTCTCGGATTTACAACTAACGGTGAAGGAATTGACTTAGCCACTCGACGCCCACAGAAGGCAATAACGTTATGGAATGATTTGGCCCTCGATTTTCAAATTCATACTTGTAATTTGGGTTCCCGTGTCTAAAATATCCACTAACTTCCATCTCCGAACACGAATATATTCCCTGGACACAGCAGGTTAGCTCCTCGAAAAGTAAGACCTTCGGTAAAGAGTTGGAGTATGTTTCAATAGGTAAATTTCTACAAGAATTTGACTCTGTAGCTTCATAACTCTACCGTGAAATAGGGATCCGAGTGTTAATCGTGCTCAACGGGTTTACTCCCTGTATATCTGGTTAAACCCTCGGAATCACAGGATATTCGTAGCAATTGATTTATCCGTTCGAATCTCCAAGAGGGCGGTAACGTTCTCGAACTGTTTGAACCTCGATTTTCGATTTTTAATGTGTCTATTGCATATACAGTTCAGCAACTTTACTGCCGGAATAACTGGGTTGCTTCTCCGAATCACAAGATAGGTGTAGCTATTGACTTAGCCGTTCGTCTCCCACAGCAGGTGGCAACGCTCCCTAGCGGATTGACCCTCGATATTCTTATTCATACACGCAATTAAGGTGCCCGTCACTAAAATATATACTAGTTTGTATATCGGAACGAGCAGTTATGCTATCGATACAACGGGTTAGGTTCGCGAAAAATAAATGCCCTCGGTGGAAAGCTTCACTCTCTACGTATTGGTAAACTTCTTCTACAGTTTGACTCTGTACATTGCCAATACCATTACGAACACAGTTCAGCGGATTTACTCCCGGAATACCCGATTTGCCTCCCCGAATCACAAGATAGGTGAAGCCACTGACTTCTCCGTTCGTCACTAAAATAAGGTGGTAACGTTCTCGAAAGAATTGACGTTCGAACTTCTAATGCACACATGAAGTTGTGCCCGTCACTGAAACGGGGACTCATTTCTATATCTGAACTCGAACGGTAATATACTGTTACGATATTTTCTATTTTTTTTCAAAATTTGAAGTTTGTAATTTCAGAAGTTGAATCGATCATGAAAAGTGCCTTTGGAATTATTTGAGCATACGTTTGTGACAATATTTTATTATTTTACCTGTTATATTATATGATTGGATCCATATGTACCTTTGCTGCCGGCACGATAGCACTTGAGTCGTCTTGTGGTTGCGTTCGGAAGATAGGATCGACACAACTTGTTGGTCGACCGAAATTACTTTTACCTTGATATTGTACCGTATGCACCTTTCCCCAGTTTTCCGTTCATTGATACATACTGCAATTTAATATTATGATATTTTCGATATATTACAAAATTCTAACATTTTATTTTAAATAATTGTATTTCTATGTAAAAGTTCCTTTTGAATTAGTTGAACGTTTATACGTTTATACCAGTATTTTGTTTAGATTGTTGTTATTTTCTAATATTGTCTGTATACGTACCAACCCAGCCCGAGCAAGACGACTATCGAGGTCTTGTAGTTATTCACGGCAGCTCGAAGCGGCCTTACTGTATGGTTTCAATTAATTCCTTATCCTTGATTTTGTATCATATGCATTCTGTCCCAGTTTTCTATTTATTTACAGATACTGTAATTTACTGTTATTATATTTTCGTTCTCCTCCGAAATTTTCAAATTTTATGAAAAAAAATTGCATTTCTGACTTAAAGTGCCTCTGAAATTAGTTGAGCGTACGCGTTTATGACATTATATTGTTAAAAATATTGTTATTTGATATGATTGTCTGTATAAACACCTACGCTGTCGGAGCTACACCACTGGCCGGGGCTTTTAGTTGCGTTCTGGAGGTAGGAGGTATACTACTGTATGGTCTACATTAATTTCTATCACCCTGCTTTTGAACCGTATGCATTTTTCCCCAATTCTCCCATTTATTTACACATACTGTAAATTAGTGTTATAATATTTTCGATTTTTTTCAAAATTTTCATTTCTTATTTGACGAAATTGTATGACTTAGTGAAAGTGTCTTCGCAATTTGGAGAGTTTACGTTCATGATAATATTTCGTTACCCTCATTGATACTTCATATGATTGGCTGTATGAGCACGTACACCTCCAGACCGACATTGCTGGTGTGGTATTGCAGTTGCGTGCTGTAGATCGGGATGGCATATTGCATGGTCATTGTTAATTACTTTAACAATAAAATTGTACGGTACGCAGTCTTTCGCAGTTTCCTATTTATTTCTACATACTGCAAATTATTCGTGTGATATTTCCGATTTGCTTCAAAATATCCAATTGTTAATATCAGAAATTGTAATCTCAGTGAATGTGTCTTGGGAAATATGTGAGTGTACGTTTATGCCAATATTTTTCTAATCTTATTGGTGTTTTATATGATTGCCTGTATGCGTACGTACGCACCCTGTGCGACAAGACAAGAGTGGACATGCCGTTGTGTTCGGCAGATCGGGGGGCAATACTGGCTGGTCTTCTTTAATTTCATCAATCATGGTATTGTAACGTATGCATTTTGTTCTCTTTTCTGTTTAATACTACATACCGCAATTTACTGCTTGATATTTTCGATTTCTCACAAAATTCCAATTGATAATTTCATAAATTGTATTTCTCAGTAAAAGTGTATCTGGAAATTGTTGAGTGTACGTTTATGCCAATATTTTGTTATACATATTGTTATTTCATTCGATTGACTGTATACGTACCTACGATTCCTCTGCCACACGACTGGAGTGGACTTGCAGTTGCGAAAGCCAGATCGGCGCGGCATACTGGAAGGCCCTCCTTTATTTCGTTAAACTTGACTATGTACCGTTGCCATTTTCCCCAGTTTTCGATTTTCTTATGCATACTGTAATTTACAGTTATGATACTTCCCATGTTTTTTCTAAACTTCAAAGTTTTTGTTTTAATAATTGCATTTTTTGGGTCAGGTGCCATAGAATTAGCAGAGTGAACGATTATGACAATATTTTGTTAAATTCATTTTTATTTTATAGGATTATCTCTATATTTACCTACGCTACCGAAATGACGCACCTGGACTGGTCTTGCAGTTTCGTATGGCCGATCGGATCGACATTACTGCATGATCTTCGTTAATTTCATTAACCTTGATATTGTACCGTATGCATTTTAATCCAGTCATCCATTTAATTATGCATACTTTGATATTGTTTATGATTTTTTCGATTTGGTCAAAACTTTCAATTTTCATTGTAAAAAATTGTATTCATTAGCAGAAGTGTCTACGGAATTATTTGTGTGTACGCTTATAGCAATATTATGTTAAATTCTTTGTTATTTTGAATGATTGATGGTATACGTTCCAACGCTGTCAGAGAGACACGACTGGCGATGTCTTGTAGTTTCGTCAGACAGATCGGTGGGGAGTATTGGATGATCTTCGTTAATTTCTTAATCATTTATATTGTACCGTATGCGTTCTTACGCAGCTTTCCTTTTATTTTAGCATGCTGTAATATACAGTTATTATATATTCGATTCTTTTTTAGAATTTCGTAATCTTTGTTTAAAAAATTGTATTTCTTAATAAAAGTGTCTTTGGAATTAGTTGTGTGTACGTTTATGACAATATTTTGTTAAGCCTGTTGTTATATTATATGATTGTCTATATTCATACCTACGATTCTGGAGCGACAGGGCTGTGGTGGACATGTAGTTGCATATTGTACATCGGAGCAACCGTAATGGATGGTCTACGTCAATTTCTTTAACCTTGAACTTGAACCATATGCAGTTCCTCCCATCTTTGCCATTTATTTCTGCGTACAGTAATATATTGCTGTGATTTTTCGACTTTGCGTAAATTTTTATTTTCTAATTTTAATTATCATATTTTCTTTTAAGAGCACCTTTGGAATTACGTGAGTGTACGTTTATGTCTATATCTAGTACAATTTGATGTTTCATTGTGTGAATGTTTCTACGCGTACCGACGCTGCCGAAGCGACTGTCTGGATTCGTCTTGTTGTTGCGTTCACTAATTCGGAGCGACAACTGCTGTATGGCCTACGTTAATTTCTTTAACTTTGATATCGTACCGCATGCATTCCTTCGCATTCTTCCATTTATTTATATATACTGTAATTTACTGATTTAATACCTACTTAATTTCATCAAAATTCCCAATTTTTAATATCAATCATTGTACATTTTAGGAAATGTGTCTTCGGAATTAGTTGAGTGTACGTATATGATATCACTATCCCTATATATGTTGTTATTTTAAACGATTGTGCGTATACGCAGCTACGCTTCCGGAGCGACACGGGTGGTGTTCTCTTGCAGTTGCGTTCAGAATATCGGAGCGATAGTGCTGCATGGTCTTTGATAATTTCTTTGACCCTGATATTGTACCTTGTGCGTTATTTTTCTTCGTTCTGTTTATGTCTACATACTGTAATTTACAGTTATGATATACCCAATTGTTTTTGGAATATTCAATTTTTGGTTTAAAAAATTGTACTTTTCAGTATAAAGTCTTTGGAATCATTTGAGTGTACGTTGATGCCAATATCATGCCGAAAAATACTTTTATTTTACATAATTGTCCTTATACGTACATACGCTTCCGGGGCGACACGCCTGTTATGGCCTTGGAGTTGCGCTCGGCATATCGGACCGACACTACGGTATTGCCTTCGTTAATTTCTCTATCCTTGATATTGTGCTCAATGCATTCTTTCGATATTCACTATCTATGACAACATTCTGTGATCTACTGTTATGATATTTCCGATTTTATTCAAACACTCCAATTTTTTATCTCAGAAATTGTATTTTTTAGGAGCAGTGGAAACATCATAGCAGTAACATACAGAATGTACAAATAAATGAAAAACTGGGAAAATATTCTTACTGTACAATATGAAGCTCAAAAACATTATCGAATGTAATCCATTAGTCTCGCTCCGTTCTGTCGTACGCAACTACAAGGCCTCGCCAGTCGTCACGCGCAAACAGCGTAGGTACATAGACAGACAATCATACAAAATAACAATTAGTTGAACAAAATAATGTAATGCGGGTACAATGAACAAATTCCAAAGTCACTTATCCTAGGATGAACATTTTTCTAAAATAAAGATTGAAAATTTTAAAGAAAAATCGAAAATATCATAACAGTAAATCACAGAATGCGTAAATAAATGGCAAACTGAGAAAAAATTCATACTGTAGAAAATCAAGGTTATAAAAATAATCGGAGACCATTCAGTAGTGCCGATCCGTTCTGCCGTACCCAACTTCAATACCTCGCTAGTCGTGTTGCACCGATATCGTATGTACGTATACAGACAATCATATAAAATATCAAAAAGTCTAACTAAATATCGTCTTATACGTAAACACAACTAATTCCAAAGACTCTTTTGCCAAGGAAGACAGTATACTAAAATAATGATTGATAATATGAAATAAAAAAAATCGGAAATACCGTAACAGTAAATAACACTATTCATAAGTAGGTAGAAAACTGCGAAGAATACAAACGGTATAAAGTAATGGATGTTATCGAAGATCATCCAGTAGTTCCGCTTCCATCTGCGGTACGTAATTACAAGACCCCGTCAGTCGTGTTGCTCCGACAGCGAAGGTACGTATAGAAGCAGTCATATAAAGTAACAATAAGTTCATAAATTAAAGACATGAACGTACACTCAACTAATTCCGAAGGCATTTTTCATGTACGATAAATTTTCTGAAATTAAGAGCTTGAAATTTTGAAGAAAATCTAAAATATCATAGGGGTATATTACAGTATGAACACATCAACAGAAAACAGAGAAAGAATGCGAACGGTACAATATCAAGGTCAAAGAAATTATCAAAGACCTAATGGCACTGTCGCTCCTATCTAGCGAACGCAACTACAAAACCAATCCAGCCATGTCGCACCGGACTTGTAGGTAAGCATATAGACAATTATACTATGTAACATCGGACGTGACAGAAAACTGTCATATATGTACACTCAACTATTTCCGAAGACACGTTTACTAAGAATTACAAATCTCTAAACAAAAATGTATAATTATGTCAAATCGAACGCACCATAACACGGAATTACAGCATATGAAGTTTAATACATGACTATGAAAGAATTAATATTGTACAGTATTAAGGATAAAATTATATACAAAGAACATACAGCAGTGACGAACCGATTTAATGAACGCTACTACAAGACCACAGCAGCCATGCCGCTCCGGAAAAGCAGATACGTATAGCGAAAATCCTATAAAATAACCACGAACTTAACAAAATATTGTCATAAACGTACACACAACTAATTCCAAAGGCACTTTTACTAACCAATACAAAATTTTACAATAAAGATTTATAATTTCGAAGAAAATAGAAAACTTCATAACTGCAGACTACAGAACGTATAAATAAACGGAAAACGTGAGAAAAAATGGATAGGGTCATCAACGCATAAGCTTTGAAGCATGGAATCAAAT
>NW_027471501.1:0-24406 GCF_051020765.1 Lasioglossum baleicum
ATGAGAATATTTAAAAATACGTCCTCGACGTGTCTTCTTTTAGCGAAAAGTAAAGTTGATCGTAGTTTCTTTTTTACTCGGCTCTCTTAATTATTTAATTTCTCCGGTTGATTACGCGGTGTCGGCCTAGAGATACGACGATGAGATAAAACGGCATAGTGATAAATAAGGGAATTACCGAATGTAAGCACAGTTTCGGTTTCGTGTTTTACATATTTTCGCGAAGATTTAATTACAGAGATTGCGCGGCTCGAGTTGTGATGATTACGAAGATACAACGTGGGAAGATTGCAAGAGATAATTAAGCTTAAGTTATTAGTTAGTTAAGAAATTTCAGACCTACCGTTCATTAGTGGAGCGAACAAAATCGAGGAACATGCCGCGAAGGGATTACTCGGTAGGGAATCTCGATCTCCTTAATCGATTAATTTAATCTACCGACGTTTCGTATCTTTTACGATCTTGATGAAATGTTACAAATTTATTGCTACCGCGCTGGTATTTTGCGAAAATACTAATAACTTCTGTCGTGTAACCGACGATCCTGTAATAATGCGTAATCGTTAAAATTTAGGCGAGTAAAATTTCTCGCTTAATCAATTTCGCTGCAGCGAAGAACTCGGAGATACGTGAATTCGAATAAGCATTGATTAAAGAATTAACCCTTTGCACTCCGCTGTCCCCTTCTCAAGGGACATTAAAGTTTATCAGTGATTAAGAATAGTAATAAAAAAAAATCGAATAATAACTTCTTATTCCAGCACAACTTTTGAGAAATGTATGTTTCCCTGAGGTTTTCTCTGGAAATGCCAGAAGAAATCAAGTCAAGATATAGTAAAATTATTAAGATATATATAAAAGAGAACACGATCATCCACATCTTTGGCGAACATTATATTTAAATATTCGAGAATTCAGAAGTTCGAAGATAAAGACATCCCGATACTAGAAATCTTGTTTTCTCCTTCGAACGTTGAGAGATTAAGAAATTGAAATATTCGGAATTTTATGAACGTTAGGAAAGAAGAAAGATTGAAATCATTGACAGGTGTATCCGCTTAATTCACTCGAGGCTTCTACGCCCATGAATATTACCTTGTTAGGAGAAAAGGAACAACATTCTTTCACGAAGGTGTCGATTTTCACGCGACGTTAGAGCGAGTAACAGCTTAACGAGATAGCGAAGACCATTGTCGAATGAAAACCGTGTTAATGCCTCTGCTGGAACACTTACGACGTCCCCTCATTTTCCACAAGGCGCGCCGTGTGCACGAATTAACAGTCCTATCTTAATTAACCGGCTACGATCTCCACGAAACTGTGCAGTCTTTCATAACGTCATTTCTTATTTACCAGAAGCTTCCACCAGCTTTCGTGGCCCCTTATCTGCCGAGAACAATATATTTGATGTGCCCGACACACCGGGTTAATCGTGATCTTTCTCATGCACGTAGGGAACATTTAACGCACACTTCCTATCTCCCTCGCTGGATTTGAAATACGCGTCCGAGACCTTTGGGCAGTTAAACAAACGAGGAAATTAATTTTCACTCGGTCCCGGCTAATTGGAGAAAACCGATTTTAATTGCGACCGTTCTTATTACCGTCCTTTAAAAATTCATCGTGAGAAACGAAACCGAGATGTAAATAAGAACCCGAAAAAATATCGAGATTATACTCGTTACGCGTAATCGAGATTTTACATCGGTATACCAGGCTATTTTAAAATTCATCGTTCAACTGCAATGGTAGAAAGTACTCGGCCAGGGGCCATGTTCGGTTATGGTACACGCGGTGTCTAATTCTAACCACGAACGCGGATAAAAATATACGTGATACCTAGTTTAAATCCAATACAACCTCGAATCACGGACGAACTCGATAAAGATAGAAAAAATATATGCGGTATCTAATTTAAACTCTATCCAAACGTAAGTCGAATCACAGAAAAACTCGTTGAGAATTTAATAAATTCGAGAAAAAATTCATGTAAGACCGAATTTAAATGAAATCCTAACCCAGCTTGAACGACGGAAGAAAAAGCGTTAAAAGGTAAAAATTCCAAGGCTAACTGGGACGAACTAACATAGATGGACTCGATAGAGCTACACGTAGCAGCCTGTCGCTACCCTTTGGCCGGAAGTAACGACGGTCTTCACCTGTCAGCTGCATCTAGATTGCATCGCGTATAAGCCAGGTATTAGGCCAACTCCAGTCAGGCGTTGCCCATACTTAATCGCCAAGTACCGGACGACGTGGAACGGCCACTGATCGAGTAACACCACCGATGTGTAACACGACGGTGTTACGCCTGTGTACTCGTTCCGCGATATTTACGCGCGCGCGAGCTTCGCAAAACGAAAGGCCATAATTAAGCGATACGCGCGCCCACGTTAACGTTAATGATCCAGATTACGTGCCGACGAGCAGCATAAAATGGTCGCGACCGAGCCTTTCAGTATTCCGCTTCCTACACCCTCTACTTCGCCTTAACTCTTTGCGGACTACCGCCGCATATATGCGTTCTGCGTTAACCCTTTGCAGTCGGCAGTTTCGTAGTTACTTTTTCGGTACAACAATTTAAAGTCAATATATAGATATCAAGCGCACGGTATTTGTTAAAACCGATTTGTTGCGTTTAATACTACTTATAACACGTAAGAATACAAATTAAAAATCTCTGTAATGTTCTAAAGTCGATTTTTACGATTTAAAAATGTCCCTGTTATGGGGACACCGACCGCAAAGGGTTAATCATCAAATTGGCCGAACAACCCATATGTGCGTTCCGCGAAAACAACTGATAGAGCGGAGAAATCTGTGAAAATCTGTGCATTTACATCTAATATATCCAGAATTTGACTTGGAGTGCTATGAACGAAAACCGCAGAAACATGCCGCTGGCAATTTTAACCCTTTGCACTCGAGAGGCGACTGTCAGTCACCATCAAATTTTGGAGACCTATATAATTAATATATCAAACTTAAGATAATATAACACTATGCGTGATATCGATATCAAATAATTTTACGTGTTAATTAGTACACGATTCTTTATTTGCCACTCAACAAAGTACGTCAGTTTTATGCAGAAAAATCTGTAAATTTCTACTCTTCTGTAGCCAAAAACTGCAAAAGTGCAAAGGGTTAACACTAGATTTACGGACCCGTCAATTTGATGGGTGAGTGTATCTAATTATACAATACTAATAGATTTAATCAACTTATATTAAGTTCGTTAATATCGTAGTCGTATTTAAATTAAACTCATGGTGTTATTTTTTAAGAAAATACGCAGTTTTCTTTACCCGTAAATCTAATGGGTCTCAATAAAGATAGGTATTTAAAAACATCCGTAAATCTAGTGTTAAATGACTATCGCGACAGGAGCTCGACACCACGGTACGGTTGACTTCGATCCGTCCTGTCCGCAAAGGGTTAATAATTCGCCTTATATCACGCGAATCTACGACGAAGTGCAGGAAGAAGCTAGGTGCTACACGCGTGATTCGTGCAGTATAACTCGCTCGTTCCTACCGTGTCCACGTCGAACAATTCTTTTCCACGTGCTTTATCCTGCTTGTTGCTTTTCCCCGCAATCGCTCCTCTTCCCTCTGGCAGCAAAGAAATCGGTGGAATTGGACTTTTTCCAAGCGTTCCAGGCGATCCTTCCTACATTTCGTCCGAGGTTTCTCTCTATCGACGAATAGACCACCGTTCTCGTTTTTGCAACTCACGGTTTTTGCAACTGTGGCGCAATCCAACGCGGGCTCTAATTTTTATGCTCGCGATTCCACGGGTACTTTGTACAGGTACGAAAGCTCATCCGGTCGAGTGCATCCCCGGAACCGCGGGGAACCGAGCTCGTAAAAGAAAACGCGGCTCGACAGTCTATTCCTGGCCAAGTCCATTTTGACATTGCGGTACCGATCATTACCAGCGTGGATCACCGACAAGGTAGTCCAACAACGCGAAGCGATGGGCCGTGACCGAGACTAACAGCGAGATATTCCGATCTCGCGAAAAAATTTCATATTCCGCGGGAAATGTGAGAAAGCTCGCGGGTACGAGACGTTGCGGGGAACTGTTAGGCTATTACGTATTCGTTATCGTAGCTTACACCGTTTTGGTCCGTTGACTTCTGCCGATGCGTAAGAATTGGAATACGAAAAGTTACAGGTGCTTGAAACTACGACGAATAATTTGGAAAAGCGTAAATACCATGAAATACTCCGACGGTTCTATTTTCTGATAACAGTTTAATGCAGGCTAATCTCTCGATGGTGTAAAGAACACTCGAACGAACCGAAGTTTCGAATACCGTGAAAGTGCTTTAACATTAGGTTTATGGGACCCGTCAATTTGACGGATCGGTTGCTCCAATTTAATTAATTAATATTAAGTCTGTTAACTTCAACAGAATATGTCCGTTCGGCCGCAGATCTAAATTTTCGGTGTACGTTTTTAGTTATTGCGATTTAATCTGTAAGAAGGACGGCGACAACAACCATTGACATGACATGACAATCGCCGCAATGACAACCGATTTTAACAAAAGCGACTATCGGTCAGAAGGCCCTGGTGACAAAAGCCGGTCGGTAAAGTGTTAATATTGCGATTGTTTTCAAATAAAACCCATCTTTGTTTTTTAAAGAAAATACGTGGTTTCCTTTACCCTTAAATCTGATCGGTGTCCGTAGAAATAATTATACAAAAAAACGTCCGTAAACCTAGTGTAAAGGACGAAACCTTGAAGTACCGTAAAAGCATTTTAATGCGCGAGATTTTCGGACGCTGTAAAAATATTTTAATGAAGGAAATTTTCGTTAAACATTGCCGAAAAAAGCAGGGTTGCGGTAATTTAGTACGATACGACAATTTAATTTCATTTAATTAATCCGAAATTTCAATAATCGCTATAATTCCGGATAACCTCGGACAAAACGTCCCGGGGCATCCTCGAAAATTCCGAATTACAGCCGGCTCGTTAAAATTAAAAACTTTATTAAAAATTCCGGACACGAACCCGTTCGTCTGAGTCGCAAGGCCTACTGGGAATCGAGAAGATTCCGATAATTACTACGCAAAGTAGCAGAAGTCGAGAAGCAATCATTCTCGGGCTCTCTCTTCGGCGAGATGTCCCGGAAGATTATAGGTGCAAGGGGGATTTTTTTACGCGGTTCCCTGAATTTTGTACACGCCCTGCGCAAAACCTGCAACACGAGCCACGCAGGCATGCGACGCAACACGCCCTTAGCTGGGAAAACCGGCCCACGATCCCGTAATCCCCGTTTCAGCCGCGCCATTCTCGCGTGTTTATGATCCTTTAATCGCTATTGACAAGCAGAACGAAACTCGCAGCGCTTCCACCGCTAATTAGCATTGCAACTTGCTCTATCCATAAATAATCCATGGGTACCAGCTGTTCGGGGAACAGTATAAATTCTGGGGTCCCCAGAAGCGACAGCACGAGTATCCTAACGGAGAGATACTCTCGAACCTAAACCCAAACCTACTATTTCCCAGTATCCGTTATTATAATATTTATCCCGGTGCTTTGCTTCAACTTCTCGAATTTAAATTCCGTATTACGAGATGTCGATCTCTCGCGATTTCTAATTTTATTTATACTTCTTCCCCGAGTATTCGATCACTTTTTACACATATCGCATCTTCTTGCTATCATCGAGATCTCGAGTTTCTACTTTGCGGATCTTCTTAGTCTTTGGATCTCGCATTTGCAACTTCGAATCCTATTTACAAACGTTCACCGAATCTCCTTTGAATCTATTATCACGAAGTAGGTAGTGATGTTCCTAGGAACTAAGAATCTCAGTTACTAAACCAAGTTATGCGACTTCGAAGATCGTTAACACGCGTTCCACGTCTCCACGATTATTTTGAAAATTCGTCTTTGTTCATACTTTCACAGACATCAAACCTTCGACATCCCGCTTAACACTTAGCCGAATACGCTATTTGAAATCAAAAACGTCCGAAAATTATTTATATGATCAATTATATCTCACGGTAACAATTTTCGTTCAACGATTTCACATATTGCTTATACAAAATTCGAAATTAAAAGTTTATAATAATTATTTTTTAATGGTTATTCAAAAAGTATAGGTAATAGAGAAAATTAAGGACAGTACAGATGACGGATAAATAACGTAAGCTAAGTGTTCTAATAAAATAATTTAATGGCTGGTAGAGTCATTCGTAAATCCCGAACATAAAGAGCCGTAATAATGGGCAATAAAAGAAATAAAAAATTAGTGCATGTTATTATAATTATGTTGTACTCTGTATGAATAAGGAGTTCTATAGAGAAAGAAGCGTTCCTTAGATCAAAATGGTAGATCTACCCGATCGGTCGGCCACCGATTAGCTTGGAAATGGGTAGATCTACCCAATCGGTCGGCTAAGTGTTAATTAACCCTTTATACTTGGCGATTTTTTCGTTACAGAAAAATAGTAATTCGAAGATCTTCTACCATAAAGTTAACGATATTTTTAAAACGTTAAATAATAAATCCTATGAAAATTAAGACATGGAATTATTTTATCTCGACATCCAACGCATCGGTGGATAATATTAAATTTGATACATCAATTAATATCGATTTTTAGAACCTGATTAAATGGCGACTGAGAGTCGCCTCTCGAGTGCAAAGGGTTAATAGTCGAAAAAAAAAATAATCTAACAAATTACAAGATTCGTTGTCGAAGAACAACGTTGAAAAATTGCGAAGAGGAGAGACACTTGTTGCTGGTGCCGAAAAAGCGAGTACGGGCTACGAAAGTATTTACCATAGAGAGGCAGACAGGGGTGTAGGCGAGGGCAGAGGCCCCGTGCACAAAGCGGGAATAAATGGGAAAGAGAGCGGATGCGTGGCAGGGAGCCGCGGAAACACTTGTTGGGTGGAAACGAGCGCGAAGAGAGACAATGGTCCGCTTTCACCGGGGCAATCGTGCCGGTGTATCGCTATGGCAGCCCTTCGTGGTCGCGTTATGGCCACCCGTCGTTAGTTAACGCCATAAATGGGAACGGGCAGCGGCTATGCGAAAGTTCATGATGTACGTTGTTACGTCAATTACGCGCTTTAGAACGGGGCCCGAGCTTCCATCACGTAACATTGAAACGCGCCCGGACGTTTCGACGTCTTTTACGCCGCGAGAGAGGTGCACGCAGGAATCTAAATTAACTCGACCATTCAGGCCGCTTTGCCGAGGCCTCGGAGCTTAGTATAGTTTAACTTATCGTACAATGTAACCTATGTCTACGTTCGCTTTTATCCTTATTTTCTAGGCTGACGATTTTAATTTCTTCTTCTTTTAATTCCACGTTTTAGCATCTTAGTTGAAGGAGTAATTCCAGGAGTTCCAGCTTTTATGTTTCCAAGTTTCTTAGACGGAATGCTGCTTTCGAAAAGGTTTTACGTTACAAAGTAATCGTTGGATTCTCAGGTCTCGAGTTAAAGATCTTCGGGTATGCCATTCCAGAGTCGGAGATTAGCGAATTCAAAAAATTTTTGAGTCAAGGACTACCGCGTTCCAAAATTCTTCCATTCCAAAATCTCCAATTCCAAATACACCATTCGCGAGATAGAAATACTCGACTATGTAACGTAATAATCCTTATATGAAAACGAATACTTGTAGGTATATTTAGAAAATAATTCCTGCCGGTTAAGCGAGGAAAATATGCGTACATGGGTTCTCGTACACGAACATTTAGGTAGCGGGTATCTATGAAATAAATATGTTGCACGGTGCGTGTACAACGTTCACAGAAATACGTTCTCCCACGCACGATCGACGAGTATCCGGAGGAGTGTTTAATATATTCACCCCTCTTTTCTAGAAGAGTCAGCTGAGGCATGCTAATTGCCTTTTGGACAATAGTGGGATACCATGTTGGCATGCGATTCTCTGGGCACGTTCTACCTTACATCGGGAATAATTTCGTTTGATTCCAGCTGCCTGCCATCGCGACCTCTCGTCGTTTTATTCCTACGCTATCGTCCTTCCACTCCGAGCAAACGAATTTTTATTCCAACACCCGCAAGCCTCGCGTCGGAATCCAAATAACCCGGCTAACACCTAGATGTCCAGATTCGCTGCGTGCCTTCTCCCAAAATCTCCAGATGCGAATAATTCCAAACTCTCTGAACGCGAATCCCGAAATCTTTAAACGCGAATTCCGAAATCTCTAAACGTGAGTTCCAAAATCTTTAAACGGGAATCCCGAAATTTCTAAACGCGAATCCCGAAATCTCTAAACGCGAATCCCGAAATCTCTAAACGCGAATCCCGAAATCTCTAAACGGGAATCCCGAAATCTTTAAACGCGAATTCCAAAATCTCTAAATGCGAATCCCGAAATTTCTAAACGCGAATCCCGAAATCTCTAAACGCGAACCCCGAAGAATTCCGAATCTTCCGCGAAGAAAACGCGGCGGGAGAAGATTTCGCAGAGGAATTTCGTAACGCGTTGGATAACGCTAGCTATTGGATAACGTTACCGTTTAACTCGAGCTCTGCATGGAACATCGAGCAACTAGGACTCGATAGACCCGGCGAGTACTCGAAATGGAACGAAACGAGAACACTCGAGGCAAGAGATAAACACTCGGCAATCCTCTGTGAAAATTCGCCTCGACGACAGGCAGAAGAAACGACGAAGAGAAGCTTCGCCGGGTTCTCGAGCAGCAGAGAGAGAGAGAGAGAGAGAAAGAGCAGCAGAGTGACACCAGCTATCAGACTCTCTGGCTCGTCAGCATGGCGAGACACGATGGAACAGCCGTACGCAGCGAAATTCCAAGGACACTCCGGCATTTGTCCGAATGAAACCGGCCCGGCCTTTATCGTCCAAATAAAGCCGGGTTCTCGAGGGCCACCTGAAGAGCCATCGCGCCGAGGATGAACAGAGAGAGAGAGAGAAGGTCTCAAAACGACAACGCAACATTTGTCTAACTAACAAGCTACACTGCGAGGCGGGAACTGTTAAATGCATCCTCCGTATCAGTGTATTTACCGAAGGATAAAACGTCCGAGTCTTCTGAATTTATTGCGCGGCCTTGATTTATCTCGCTTGCATCCACGCGGAGGAAGAAGAAGAAGAAGACGTAGAAGAAGAGTGCCTTCTCTCTGTTTCTCGCGGATCGGCCAACGAAAAGAGCTCTCCTCGTGTTTATCGTCGATCAAAAAGCCACGCCGTTATCTTCCTGCTATGCAAAGTTCTTTCTCAGCCGATGCGTTTCCGATGAAACCATCGCCTGCGGCGTCCAACGTTTTGTATAATCGGTTTATTGGAAAACGGATTAACGTGTGCAATTTTTTTATCGATAGATGCTTATTACAGCGCGAATGTTTCTCGTTTTACGTATCTCTTATACACCGGTCAAGACTGTAAAAATCAGGGGATGTCTTACGATGAGAGAACCAAACTTTTGGATAATGAAGAAATATCGGAGTAAGATATTTAAAGCGAAAGAATATCGGCGTAAGATACCTAAAGCGGTAGAATATTGGCTAAAAATGCGTGAACTGGAGGATACCGATTTCTAAGATACCTAAAATAGAAGAACATCGACTCATAGTACCTAAAAGCGAATATATCAAATAAAGGCACTTAAAACGAAAGAATATCGACCTGGGATACCTAAAACCAAAGAATATCGACCTAAGATACCTAGAACGAAAGAATATTGACCAAAAATACGTAAACCGAAGGAATACCGATTCCTGAAGTACCAAAAATGGAAGTACATCGACCCACGGTACCTAAAGCGGAAGAATATCGAGAAAAGGCACCTAAAACGGAAGAATATCGCTCTGAGATACCTAAAACGAAAGAATATTGGCCTGAGATACCTAAAACGAAAGAATATCGGTCTAAGATACCTAAAACGGAAGAATATTAGCTAAAAATACCTAAACCAGAGGAATACCGATTCCTAAGATACCTAAAATGGGAAAACACCGACTCATGATAACTAAAGCGGAAGAATATCCGCCTAAGATACCTAAAATGGAAAACACCGACTCATGATAACTAAAGCGGAAGAATATCCGCCTAAGATACCTAAAACGAAAGAATATTGACCAAAAACACCTAAACAGAGGAATACCGATTCCTAAGATACCTAAAATGGAAGTACATCGACTCATAGTACCTAAAGCGAAAGAATATCAAGCAAAGGCACCTAAAACGAAAGAATATCGGCCTAAAATACCTAAAGCGGAAGAATATTGGCTAAAATTACCTAAACCGGAGAATACCGATTCCTAAGATACCTAAAATGGAAGTACATCGACCCATGATACCTAAAGCGGAAGAATATCAGACAAAAGTCCTAAAACGAAAGAATATCGACTAAAAGTGCCTAAACCGGAAGAATATCGGCCATTGGCCATCGATGCTTGGCACATCGGGCATCGTGATTGCATTCTAACAGAAGGAACCTGAATACCTCGGTTCGATAATTGCCGCGTATCGATCGCTTCATCGTCGGTTTCATTAAGCTCCAACGGGATGGGGAACGATGGTGTTTGGGCCGGGAATTTATGACGAAGCTCGGAACGATGTATCTCGTACGATCGTGTTCGCTTTCGATGCAATAACGCGCGAAACAATGGCTCTCGTAATGGACCACGAGACTCGTCCTTTTCTTTGCTTTTTCGACGTTTTCATTATTCTCCATTTCGTCCAGGATATTACTCGGTGGGTGAATGAATGGAGAGAGAGGTATGGGGTGGTTCTGGCTGATGAACTTCATGTTTCGCTTATGCATACTCGATTTTTTTATTTTATTTCATTTATTTTCTCGATTGGTGCGTGTTCTGAGTTTCTGAATTTTGATTTTCGTTTCTTTGGTAGCTGACGTTGTAGAACAGGTAGTTGAGACTTGTAAATTTTTCAGAATGTATGAAAATCGTGGAATTAAATAAAAAATACAGAACAAGTTATTCCAATTGCAAAGGTGTGCGAAGTATATTCGAAAAATTGCGCGATTTTTTCAGTGTTTGTACGGTTTTAAGCGTACAAACCTGGAAACGATTCGAGTATCTAAATATTTGATATTCGTATGTTGTGTATACGTTTCTATTATGCTTCGAACCGGTGTTTTTCTACAGATAACGGAACGAATTTAACGTACGATATTTATTTTTTTCAAAATATTTGCGTAATCGTCGAAGTTAATACGTTACGATAAGTTTCGAGGTATTTTATAATTGTCGTAAATTTAGTATTTTATCGATTTAATCGGCATCGTAACGATCGAAAATGGAGGTACGATGCAATGTACGCGAAATTGGAGCGAATTTATGAGGTTTAAAAGAGATTTAAAGTGAGAGGTTGTAAGGGGTTTTCATGTTCGGGGTAACCACCCCTAAGCGACCGTGTGGCCTAACGGATAAGGCGTCGGACTTCGGATCCGAAGATTGCAGGTTCGAATCCTGTCACGGTCGAAAAATTATTTTTTTTCTTTTTTTTTTTTCTTTTTTCCCGGAAAAGGAGACGTTATCGTAGCACCGTCGAGATAACTCGAACGATCGAAAATCTACGGAATTTTATTCGCGTAAAATATCCATCCGATATTGATTCTCTTTTAAATTTCCACTGCACGGATATCTTTAAACGCAAAGTAAATAGAATATATACGAGAAATACGTGAGAATGAAATTATCTCGTTATCTACGTTTCTCCTGTTTTAATTGCCAGAAAATTTCGCGTTTCTCGCAGTTTTCGTTCTCCCTGTTCGCAATGCTATATTCCAACGAATATAATGAACTACAACGAATGAACTACGACTGCGTTACGTAATGGCATAGACCCTATTGAGATAATCGACGATTTTTCTGGGGAATTAAACTATCGATAAGAGAGGCATTTCCGTCACGTTTCTGATAAACTTCGCCGTGATTAACGCAACGCGAAGTTCGCGTGCATTAACCGTTTACTAGCTACACAAACAACGCAAAAAACTTCAATTCCCAATTACCATCAAGTTTATCCGCAACACTATCCAACGAGATATCACGAGTAACCTTAACACTAGATTTACGGGACCCGTGAATTTGACGGATGGGTTGCTTCAATTATACGATATTAACAGATTTAATTAGCCTATATCAAGTCTGTTAATGTTGCGATTGTTTTCAAATTGAACTCATCGTTTGTCTTTTACAGAAAATATGTGGATTCCTTTACCCTTAAATTTGACGGGTGTCCGCAAAAATATACAAAAACACCCGTAAACCTAGTGTTAAATCGCGAGTTAAATTATTCAAATTCGAG
This sequence comes from Lasioglossum baleicum, assembly GCF_051020765.1. Classification (NCBI taxonomy): domain Eukaryota; kingdom Metazoa; phylum Arthropoda; class Insecta; order Hymenoptera; family Halictidae; genus Lasioglossum; species Lasioglossum baleicum. Next base: position 12,308 of record NW_027471501.1, read on the forward strand.
CACAAATTTCTCCAGTAAAATAAATCGCATCGTTACAGAGCAATTTTCGAGCTCCGCGTGAAACTCCCGCCATTAAAACACCATAAGAGAATTAAACGCAACGACGGGCGAGAAATCGAGGGTAAATATACAACTCTTGGATGAATTTTAGTAAATATTAACACGTTTCTCGTGTACATGTGCTCCTTCCCACGACGAATAATTTTAAAACCTCTAACCCTTTCCCGGTTCACGATAACACGCTGCAGGAAAAATAGGTGGGTGTGCCCTTATGGGTTGAAAAAACTCATGGACCACACAGGCAAGGATTGGCTGGACAATAAACAAAAGCTAGACCTCCCAAGACCTAGAGTTCTACCTAAGAGGGTGTTCCTTTACAAATGCAATCCCAGATGAATAATTCATCTGTCAAGACGTTCACAAAAAATACCCCAACCATCCTCGAGAAATCAACATACGCGATCAATTTCCCCTTCCTCTCTCCTCGCACACCGCGCAGCGCAAGTGTCTAATCCAGGAACCTAAATAATAAATCCATCGAGTCGCGTATCGATATTGTTCATCAATCGACACGAGCCGGTGTTGTCGGTAAAGAAAAGCAAGTGCACGTGTATGTACACACGACTGCATATGATTATATATCTGTCCTCTTCTATCACTCGAGTTCCTCGTGAAGGCCTAGCGCATAGAGAGATATGATGTAACATAGTGGTATCAAACACGAGAAATTGAAAGAAAAATTTAAGATTGATCTTGATAAAATAACGAAACACAATTTTCATACAACGAGGAATACTTTCCCCGTTTGAGAATATTTTTTTTATCGATAAATTTATTCATTCGTGGTCTAAGAACTATTTAAAATTGTGTGACAATTGGTGTCCCAGTTTTATCAACCAGTTTGACCCCATTGATCCAGAATATAGAGCCAATATTAAGTGTAATCAAGAATCAATTTGCGTTGATATAATTCCGAGGTAAAAGGTTCGCGAATATTTTTTCTATCGATAGATCCACTGATCCAAGCGAGTATAAATATGAAAAAAATGTCCGTTTCTAATGCGGAGGAAGGAAAAGAATGGATCGAGGGAATTTGAACGTGATTGGCGGAGAGGACACGAAACAGTATCATCATCCGGAACGACAGAGCGAGGCAAGCGCAATTACCAGGAGTACTCGCGTTCGTGACACGTGGAAAAGGGGATTCGCGTTTGGTAGCATGGTCGTGTATGGGTTGGATACCAGGTAAGGTTCGCGCGAACACTATAACTCACTGCGCATACCCGGTATCGAGCTACGATAGTGTCGTCGGTTAATTTGTTGCTTTCACGACTGGCCACGCTCGCTGGCCGGTGAGAAAATAAAATTATCCGGCGTTAAGTAGGCGTTTCGATGCACGTGCATGACTGAGATGCAGAGGCATAGACAAAGGGGAAGAAGACGACGAAGCTAATGGTCGATGGAGTCGAAACGGTGAGAAGGGTTGATCGAGAGACGAGAGAGAAGATACTTGGAATAAAGTAGCGCAGAAGAAACTTTGTTTCTAATAGAAAGGAAAGAAAATTATTATACCGAAACTCACGTGAAAGAACTACTCGGGGTGGTAATTAAAATTCAATTATTTCGCGACAATCGGTCTAAAACGGTGACAAGGGTTGATCGAGAGACGAAAGAGAAGATCCAGGAATAAAATAGCGTAAAAAAAAATTATTTTTTTCTAATAGGAAACGAAGAAAATTATTATATCAATACGCACGCGAAGAAACTACTTGGAAACTAAAAATGAGATAGTATATACAGGAGCTAATTAAAATTTAATTATTTCGCGACAATCGGTCTAAAACGGTGAGGAGGGTTGATCGAGAGACGAAAGAGAAGATACTTGGAATAAAGTAGCGCAAAAGAAACTTTGTTTCTAATAGAAAAAGAAGGAAATTATTATACCAAAACGCACGCGAAGGAACTACTTGGAAACTAAAAATGAGACAGTATATACAGGAGCTAATTAAAATTTAATTATTTCGCGACAATCGGTCTAAAACGGTGAGAAGGGTTGATCGAGAAATGAAAGAGAAGATCTTTGGAATAAAGTAGCATAAAAAAAATTTTGTTTCTAATAGAAAAAGAAAGAAATTATTATACCAAAACGCACGCGAAGGAACTACTTGGAAACTAAAAATGAGACAGTCTATACAGGAGCTAATTAAAATTTAATTATTTCGCGACAATCGATGTCACCTGGTGTATATTATTTTTCAAAATTTATTCGACTTCTTCTCCCATTGCTACGCGTCAGGAAAAATTGCCGCGTAAAATTACAGGTGGAGCGATCGGAACGATTAAAAGTAATAAGCTCGACGAGGAGAATACCTGGAGAGCGGAAAATATGGACGAAGTAGGAAGTATACCGAGGTCAGGGGAGAGAGAGGGAGATGGAAAGGGGAAGAGAAAGGAGAACGGTGTGGAAAGCGACAGGAAAGGAAGGAGGAGCGGACAAAACAGGAATACGATGCGAGGCGCTAGTTAACCTATGACCGGAAGTCGTACGTGCGCGCCGAGGAAAGGATACACATCCGTTTCGAGAGGATAGACCCAGCGGAGAAACGAAAGGAGGATTACTTACTATAAATCAATGCGTAGGCGTAACGCATACGTCCCTGGTCCCCCTCTGATTATTTACATGCACGTCGACGAGTAATTGATTTTGCCACAGGATGTCCGACCGTTCTCGCGAATCATTCGCATAAACCAAATTCGCGTCTGCCGTACACCTTCGAATTCCACTCAAGAAAATTCTATTTCTCTCTTTCGTTAGCGGAAAATCCTTCCTCTCCTTGCCTTCTTTATTCGAAGGATATTTACGAGGCCATTTATCGTTGAATTTTCATCGACGTCGATGTAAATCTCTTCGGCTGGACGCGTAAAGATTCGAAACCGAATCGAATACGCGTATCTATCCCGTCCGAGAGATCATAATCGCAGATTTATCCTGGCCGGATGATCGCTCGGAACGGCAAACGACTGATTTATATTTTCTCTTATTTTCGAGTATTTAGCGTTTAATCGTTCCGATCTGTTCGCGGCGCTAAATCATTCAGCGTCGAAGAATTACTTCGCCGCTGCAGAGATCGCTTCATCTCGCCTCGTGTCCGCTTGGAACAGTGGTAGATCGCGGTGCAACGCCACGATTACGAATTGATTTACTATGTAAAAGGCTTTTTCCCTTTCCTAGCTGCTTCGTGTCGTAGATCAGACTGATCTGTTGTCGCCTCCGTGACGGTCGATGTATCACTCTCGTAAAACGATTAATAACAACACCTTTAACAACGTTGTTATATACCCGACTTTCCGTCCTTTTGCAACTTACATACGCGAAACCTGTGGTTTCTTCCTTTCTATATTCTTTCGAGCATCCTAAGTTCGATAGAATACTCAAACTTTGAAATAACTTTGCAACGTTCCGCGACGCTATTAAAATAAAATAAAATAAAAAAGATAACGTTCTCGTGGAAAAAATCTGACAATAACAACGTAACAAAGAGGTATACCTGTTTAGAAAATGAAATTCTAAGTGGATACTCGCGAAGAACGCGAAGAACGTATCGATAGAGATATAAACAAGCTCGTGGAAAAATATAGAAAAAGAAGATAATAACGTGACAAGCACATATTCTTCTATCCGTGTTGCACGAGTATCGTCCATAGACGATAATATAACGTAAGGAAAGATAAATAACGTATAAAAATATATTAGGCCATCCCATAAGTTCGCTCCGTAACGCTACTTACATTTTTATTGTATTTTATAAACTATATCGATGGATAACGTGTTTGCCAACGAAATAAGAAGAACTCGTAGAACAAAAGGTGCGACTACATTTTTTGTAATATTTAAAAGTTTATTCGACGTGTAATTTTAAATGGAAGAGTAAAATCTCTAAGATGTCGTCGCTATGCTACCTCACCGCCATTATATCGCTATGTTGCAATCTCGCTACCGCGCTATAGGAGCTATTACTGTGCTATTACTATACTGGTTTATCATAGCCTTCCTATGAATCGACGTGACTTGCACTTTCCCGAATACTCGTGGTCCTCGGAGATTCAACCGCACGCTATGCGGCCTTCCGATCCGACGCGATACGATTCTGCGGAATAATTCGCAATTTCACGTATAACGAACCGCACACGACAAACGCGAGTCGACATTACGATGCAGCAACGCGAAAGAACGCTAAAGGAAGAAAAGGAGGGCGAGAGGGGGAGAGAAGTTGGTTCCATCCCCGGCCTTTCGTACTCCGAGCGTTATCCCGCTGCCAGCCAGTCGAATCGCGAACATGATCTCCGATCACAATCGCGATATCGAAGATTTACAGCCGCTCGATTTCCAGTTCTATCATCTTTCCCTGCACGATCATCCGCGCAGGGCGAACATATCCAGCCGTCGATGCGACAACCCTATCAATCACCAGCCCCCGAGACAGAACCGCGCTTCCACGCACCAGGCCGGGATATTTCTGAATATTGCAACAGATCGGCGGACAGAAAGATGACGGGGGAGAAAAAATGGTTGGAAACGCGCGGTTCGCGGATCCGCGGAGAGAACCGTTCGATTCGCGATACAAGCCACCGGCGTTGATTTCCGGAAAATCGAAAAGTCGCCTCTCGAAGACGTGTGGCCGTTGAACGAGGAAGTCCATATTCACCGGCGAAGAAACGCGGACGTGAGCTGAAGAGGAAATAGGGCCCCGGTGGGAGTGAGCCGGAGCGATCCTTCTGCAATCGCGGGAAAAAAGCCGCGACGCGACTCTCGTTCCGCCTCTCATCTTCAGGGGATCCGAGACGGTTGACAAAGCGACTTGATTGCGTCTTTCAGACCGTCAGGTCGCGCGACAATTACCACGCGAGGCCATTTCGGCCAGGGCACGTTTCTCGCGTAAACGTCCTCGCTGAGAGGCGTACAAAGCCGGACCCTGGCAATTCGCTCGCAATAACAGCGATCAGAATTCGGGCACGCTCGCGAGTGTCTCGAGAGATCGCGGAAGAATGGAAAAATTTGTCCATCCGGTTTCGAAGAGGTTCCGCGCGGAATCGTTCTTTCGAATGTTAACTCGCTCGCGATGTCTGCGAAACGAGGTTCCATGTTTTTGCTTATTGTCTGCCGTTTTAGGATTTGCGTGGGAAAGGAGAAGCATCGTTCGATACGATTCTGGTTAAAGAATGAAATCGGATCGAGTCGGTGAGAACTGAAACCTAGGAATACTTATGGTATTTGGTTTCTAGATAACAGCGATAATCGAAGCGAATGCTTTCGGGATTTTTCATCTCGAAGTACAGAGGATCCGTAGATTTGTATTTTCGCTAGATTCGGTTATTAAGCTGATACCAAGAGTATTTATTAATTTTTATCCTATTATTAACAATACGAATTGGAAAAATTAATCGAATAAAATTATCCGAATGGAATATAAAATATTTCCAAGGAACTATTGGGTTAACCGTCTATAGTTGAATTTTGATTCGAGAAATAATCGTTTTAGGTATATCTAACACCGGAATTCTTAAATTATTTACTAATTATGTAACTATAATTTTCATTCGAATTTTCATTCGAGAATAATCGTTCCAGGTATAACTAACACCGGAATTCCTAAAATCATTTATTAATTATTCGTCTATAGTTGAATTTTGACTCGAGAAATGAACATACCACGTGCATCGTGGCATCGCAGCGACCAGTATGACCGTAGACAGCAGCACTTTAACCCTTTCGCTGGTAACGGCCACTGCAGTGGCCTTCCTCAGGCTTATCCATGTCCACGAGTGGCTACCATGGTAGCGTCTGTCAAAGCTACCGCTACGTATCAACGTTTTTAATAATTCTCCATATCCCTCGTGGCCACGATACCGCGACAACCTCGCGCTACTTATGACAGCCTCGGATCGGATTTCAGGACCGTTTTAAGCGAGCTGAACACGCGATCCTATCTTGAAAGTTCGCGAGGTTTCTTAGCGGTTTTTACGGCGTCCGCCGATAACTGTAACGCGACCGTACGACGCCCGAAGAAACGTACGCGGCCACGTCTAGCCTGCTCTTAATGAATACGTTTCATCAGGAATGGTAAGAAGTGACAGGGAACGATAAAGACTCCTACAGGTTCTCACCGTCACCTTGTCGAGTCGACTGCAGCTGGAGTCGAGCTCTCGCGACGGATATATACGTCCGTGTTATTCGACGAAACGTTACGGATCGCGAAGAAGATCGTTTCGAGAGAGAAAATGAATTTCCGATTCTTCCTTGTCCTTCGATTTTCCAGCGTTACTCAGATCGTAACTTTCTTAAGGTTTGTCCGCGTTAAGATTAATTTCCGTACAACTGTGTGCATAACAGTATATTGTCTATAATAGTGCCATCACGATTCGTATCCTAGATGTATCGTATATATCGCGTACACATATCCACGTCCATACTCGGAGTGATTTAAAACTAGTAGCAATTTTAATGGATTTACAATTCGAGCGAGGAGCAGCTCAAAAAGTGGACAAGTTAGCGGAGAAATTATATAAAGTCTAAAATTCATGGCTCGCTGTAACAAGTGTACCGGATTTTATCGCGAATCTTTCGAGACCTGTAGCAGTTTCTTCCATCCACTTTCACTTGTGTACTTATGTACCAAACCACGCAAAAGAAGAGTTGATCCATTCATTAAATCTTACGACTCGACGTTCAACCTGTTTTGATAACCCCGATACTTGCGAATCCGTTAATGAATACGATGTTCTACGTTTCCGTGTGTGTTATAATTGCCATTAACGAGCGCGCACATTCATCTAAGGAAGACGGGAACACGTGGTCGAAAAGCTGATCACGGAGTTTTTATTCCTGGCTGATTCTTAAACGCAGCCGAGGAGAAGTTGTCAGGAAACAAGAAACGATACATCAACGGGTTCTCGCTAATTTTATTTCAAATAAATCGCGTTTAGATTCTATTTCTGCCAGTCACTTTCTCCGTTAGAACAGCCAACGTTGGTTTCACATGTTTACTGGAAAATTCCTTTATCGAGGGAATATATTTCCCAACGCGGCGAAACGCGACTGTAAATTCCTTTTTTTTCACCGAAGCTCTCTGTCTACCGTTTATTTTTCGAACAACTCGATAGCAGATTTGTTATACCAGTGAATTTTCTTATTTTATATTCTGCCTGTATAGACCGAGGCTATTCGAAAGATAGACTTTACAACACAGGGACAGTAAAAGACACTTTGCGGGTATCTCCGTTGCATAAACATCCGCCATAAATCCTGCGCGCTTTTCAGTACCACCACCTCGTCTCAACCGAACAGTATAAATTTCCACCGCAACATTGCAATCATCTCCGTTCCTAACCTACTAAAATTACCATATTCACAATTACCCAGATGCAAAGCGAGTCCTCTGAAATCGAGGGCTTAGAACTTGGTCGCAAACTAAACGGACTCAGGTTTTAACCAGTCGGACAACCAAATCCGTCTCTTACCCTTCCGCTCTGTCACGCGTTAAACTATTAAATAGCTCTGATTAGCAATCTCCTTAGCAAAGTGACGCGTTCTCGACTTGGATTCTAAGATCTGGCCGTAAATTTCACGGCAGCAGACGTTCCGCGCGCGATAGATCTACGAAACGGGGGTTCAGCCGGTCTAAACCGGTCTCAAGGTCCAAAATGTTTCTCATTCTTCTGCTATTCCACGGATTCACGGAGTCATTGGCCGAGTTTCCCATCCGAGTAACTGTACAGGCGTGCAAGGAACGAAGAAGGACGTGTTCCGACGCAACGAGGAACGCGCGAGAGGTGATGGAGCGAGCCTACCGGATCATTTGCTCTAATGCAGCCGGGACGAGCAAATCCTCTCATTATCCGGATGAGGAACATTTAGCTGAACACTAGCGAACACCCATCCAGCCGGTCGTTCCGTCCTTGCTACAAATTATAATCATCCCGACAGATTATGACTGGTCCGACCGTTCCTCTTGCGAGCATCGCCTTGCATTAATCTGCACGGACATCGGGATTCGCGTCGCGAGTGAGACATTTGGCGCCACGATTACCCTCTGCGGGAACATTCGGAGCTGAACGGAGGACGAGGGGGAAGATGAAGATCACGGGTCTTCAGGATTTCCTTCGGCTTTCTTCGAATTCATCGCGCCGCGATTCTCGGATCGATGCGGGATTAACGGAGTTGACGATGGCAAAGAAACCGGTGGCCTTCGAAGGCTGTTGACTCCTCGACGAGTACCTAATTGCTCGAGAACGGGGTATTCGGACGATTTTCCGTCTTTGCGATCAGGATCTCGTTCGTAGGTCGAACGAAGACGTAAAAAGGAAAAGTCGCGAAAAGGAGAAACGGTAAAATTTTGAATTACCTTCTAAAAAGGATATAAAACTCGGCCTGAGAGTTTCGTTCGCGCAGCGCTATTTATAGATAGAAATGACCGACACCGATAGAAGCAAGTACGTAACTCGAGAGAAAGAGGTTTAATGGGTAAGGGTCGGTATCGTAATACCGCCATTTCCTCGAGATCGTGCGATTCAATTTAATGTAATTCAACTTAATGATTCTTAGCTAAATCAGCTTATCGTAAAAAGAAAGTGTCGATGACAGATTGCAATAAACGGCACGAACAACCGAAGAGAGTAAAAAGGGCGAAAGGCGGCGGCGGCGCGCGCGCAGGAATATAAAACGAGTATGAAGCGAGAGGCATCTGTGCCGATATCAGCTCTCTGTAACTAGATGATAGTGGACTTTTAGAAAATAGAGGATTTTCATATCCCGCGGTATTAAATACCGGCCGTAATAATACGCGCCGTCGGCGAAGATTAATGGCTGCTAATAAAATGCGAACCCGCAGCCTCGGCCCCTCGCTTCCTGCGGTTTCGCCTGGCTGCCTCGCTCGGAAAAACGAATTTTCAGCTTATAATTGAATAAACCTCCAGGACGAACCTTCGCGCCAACCTTCGAATATCATCGGCGTCCATCGCGACGTCGATGGCGACGCGTCATCAGGACCATTTAATGCGATCCCTGTTCGATCAACGATTAACGTACGCCATTAAGCTTCCACCACCCTATAATACAAACAAATGAAAAGGAGCGAGCGAGTACAACGTCTTACGCTCTAATTTACAACGATCTTCGTCAACCGGTCGGATAACCATTGATAATCGTTTTTGGAAAACGCCATTACAGAGCCGCGACGATGGCCGCTTCGCAATAATTTCGATAGATTGCTGGCATATGCTTGTAACGGTACGCGCGTCTCGTTTATTTTAGATTCCTCCGGAGGAATCCCGCTTCTGCGGGGCGAGGAAATAAAAGTTCGGGAAATTCTGCGTGGTCTATGCTGCTAATGATACACCGCATAGGTAATAACTTTCGTTAAATCAAGGACGATACGTTTTAAAGCGAGTGGAATCGAAGTTAACCGTTATGCAAATGGAACAGCACTCGGTGCACGGAGGAAAATAATCGCTCGACGTGCAGGAAAGTAACAGGTAGGAATAGTTTAAAGTCTCGCGAGCATAAATAAAACCGACTTACGAGTAACCAACGGAGTAACGAGTAACCAAAACCGCGAACAAACAGGGAGGAGAGTAAACTGCGTAAAAGAAACTGTAAATAGGGCGAAACGGGTATTCATGAGCGATGGTACATGCACGCCCTCGAGAAATAATTACTTAATCTCCAAACACGTTCTTGACACACGCGAGCACGGTTTATAATCAGGAAAGAGGAAAATAAAGAAGGCTAAAAGGTACGAGAAATGTCACGACGGCGTTAGTTTAGCTGTGAGAAAATTCGAAGATGAAAGAATTTCGATTACCGTCGCACCGTTTCTGCCAATATGGAAGGAACGCGTAGAAATTACGCTCGGCAACGCCCATGGACGAAACCCGATATCTAAACTGTCGATTAATTCCGCGTCGGATGAAAAAGACGCGAAATGGCGGTAGCTCGGAAAAGCTGGAATTAAATTTCGCACCGTTCCACGTGGCCCGCTACCAGGCCTAATGAGTTCCTGATGCGGCCGGCATGCATCACTGTCGCTGCCGCGATTAATACCTCGGCCATGCTGGCCGGTTGCACGAGTACACGTGCAAATAATAAGAATTCGCTGGAAATGGAAAAGAAGCAGGAACGACCGGCTGTTTTTCCGAATCTTCCTTTTCTTTCCCGCCGATTTGTATCGCGCGAGACGCTAGCTTACCGCGCAACGATTGCATTAATTAACGCTCGCGATACCTCATTACGATCGTCCTGATACTTCTAATCGGCCGCTCCATCTATTACCACGACGATCTGCGCGATCCAAACACCCTTGTAATTATTATTCTATTCAGCAGAAGTTTCCGGAACCGACTTAGAACAGAAACGCCGCGTCGATCAATTACGCGGCGTTCAGCTTTGGTTTCTCGCTCTCTTATGCAACGATTCGTCTCTCCATCGGCCGATTAAAGCTCACTGGAATAATTAAAAGATCCAGAGAGATCCCTCTGCTGTGACGAGTTTATTATTATTTAATCGTAAATATTCGTGTCCCGCGTAATGGGGTTTGTTTGCCGGCTACCGTTTTATTTCTCCATCTCGCATCGTGTCTTGCCTGAATACTAACGAAGTATGAGCAGCCTGTATCGTACCGAGAGTCCGAGCAGCTGTTCGCGAGACGATGAGGAATTTTAACAAACATGGACAGTCTCGAGAGATTAATTCTGACCTTTCTGGTCATCTTCAAGCAAAAATTAGCGGCAGAACTTCACAGACAAATTCCAAGACTTTTAAACGAAAAAATAAAATTCCGTTCCTCTCCCGAATCATAATAAACTCGGACAATGAACGAAAATTTCGAGAAAATGATCAACAGGTCGATCAGCCAGACTAGGTCCAACGTCTTAACGCGATGAACGTTGACCCAGTCTCCCACTTCGAGAACTTCGCGAAAACGTAAACACTGGCTACTCGAAAAACAGAACAGAGTTCTTTCGGTATCACAGAAGCCTCGTTTATATTTTTCTTTCTTTTTCTGTCCCTGTATGACACGAATCGAGTCAGTCTTCAAAGAACGTTCTACATTTGTTACGCGAAATCGACTCGGTCTTCTGAAAAGCTATCTTCATCCGACCCGCGCGTATAGATCTTCGGTTCTGAAGAAAGAGCAATTCGTTCGAGATACCTTCCTGGAAAGATACCAGTGCGAAACGTAGCGAGTCGTGACTCCGGAGATGTTGTCTGGGAGATCCTCGAAGGGATCGGCACGAGTTCTTCTCGGAACTCATGATTTCGTTTCCGTGGGTCAGCGGGTCACGCTTATAATTGCTTATTAAAACCAGCCAGGGTCCGGTTAACGAGGTCGATACCTGGAAACACTTTGTATTCCAACCGACATAGATCCACGTCCGGTCGCGAGATCCTTCCAGCAGATACAGCCACGATCCTAGCCGAAATCGCTGAATCGACCTGTACGACTGACCCAAACGGTAAGAAAAAGATCGATCAAGCGCGTGTATTTGCAACCTATACAAAGGACCAACGGCCAGACACCCATGATCGACGGCGGGCCCGAGAAATAAATCGCTTCGTTTAATCCCATTGAAAGATTAAGAGCGGAAGGGCCTCGACCGATAAACGAAATCCGTGATCGATTAAAAGGGTGGAAAAAATCGAAAGGCCAATCCGAAAGGCGTCGTCTATATGTTATTAACCCCTTAACATACAATGACGAGTTAGACATTAATTCCAAGGCACTTCTTTGACTTGGTAAGTATTTCTCTCCATTCTACGCGAAGAGATAAATTTTATGAATCAATCTTATCAATAAAAAATCCAATGTTTAAAAAACATATGTATTCCTTTTCAGTTTCCATTCTCTAGTTCAACTTAGCGAAATAAAATAATATTTAATTTGTATGTCAAGGGGTTAATGGAGTCTGGTCAGACGAATCTGGCAAATAAATAAGAAATTATTGTCTCCGCGGCTAAGCTCCAAGTGAAAGCTGGATCGCGAGCAGACGCGAATATATTACCGTATAAGAGAGACCCGGTGGAAACGCTTGCGATATTTACAC
>NW_027471502.1:0-24404 GCF_051020765.1 Lasioglossum baleicum
ACTTGAGATGGCGAGCCCCTTTTAATAATCGTCTGGCCAATCGTCTTTTGTTTTCATTAGGCGTACGTGCCGAGGACTCTTTCAGTGATTCTGATGTTTCTAGATCCGTGGTCCGTGATACGCACATTCGCGCGGTTATCAGACTAGCATGTGATAGTTCTCAAGAATACCAAACCTAATGTCAGACCTAATCTCCCCTATATGAAAATCATGAACAACCTACTCAGCCCTTATCCCATAGCCAAAGCTAGATGCATTATCTTATATAACTGGCTTTCCCTTCGTAAACCCCTTAACCGATTCTTGCGCGCTACAATAAAAAATCAAATGTATTTTCTTAAAACTATCCCTTTCTTTATAAACATCCTATCCCGATTTCTCACGCTACATTCAAAAGCAGTCGTATAACTTTAATCTTCAAACAAACTTTTTCGAACAATTATAAAAAGACACTTTGCCACTTATTCGAACCACACTCAACAATTTGACGTATAAAAGACGAACTAACCAAAGAATAAAACAGTGTCAAGCATTAGATATAGAGTATATGTTTTGTTCCGCCTTTATGCTTGAGTTATACGTTACTATGGTACATTATCATTACGCTACTTGCTGTAAGGACCGACATATACTAGGGATTGATAGATACGAAAACGTTATATTTCGACTCTACACCGTCTGAACGATTCACGTTAGATGGACGAACGTTCAAGCTTAATATTTTATTGTCATCGGGAGCTGCTGCGATTTCAACCATCTTCCCCGTGACAATCGAAAACTCCAGATGATTCGGGGGTTGCGCCGCGCGATGTATGTATTAGAGTTGTCTCTTCAGTTTCTTCCTTCATGTTATTACGTACGCAGAAAACATTATCGCGCTATCATAATATGTCCTCTTCAAAACCACTCGATTCCTGCCCAAATATTGCGAGTGTATATTTATTTTATTTTTGTTGACGATAGGCAAACTCTCCGAAGTCCTACAGCAAAAGTCTTGACCGACGGTTCGAATAAGCGGAATCTTTGATGGTTAGCTGACACGTAATTTCCTCCCATTATTCCTTCATTTTCGCCGCGCAAACCAGAAACCGAGCAAGTTTCGCCGAAGGCATCCCTGGCATCTCGATGTACCAACTTATTCCTTTTATCGTAAGGTTGCACAATTTCTCTTGGATTTCATCTTAGCGGCGACGACTCGAAAAGGAAACGACTGTCGTGACTTGAACGGTACAATGGTTTAAAAGGGTTCTAGCGAAGGACGTATTCAAAATTTTAGATTGTCGTAGATCGAGCTTGATAAATTTAGATGGTTAAACTCTCGAGAACAGTCATAAATTTTATGTCGGACCAAATTTCCTTTGTTATTTCTGCTGTAAAGTCTACAGAAGAATTAATTTTCCTTTCTATAGCGTTGTCATTATAAATGACGTGTATAAATTTGATATTGTGAAATTAGTATATTTAGCAGAATTCAATCAAATTTTACTTACGGTGAAAATTTATATAAATATATGATCGTAAATGTTTTGTTGAAGAAAAATGTTTTCTAAAATGTCCGCAAATAGAATAGATTTACCTTTAAGTAGTGTTTGGTTAAGTGCGAATTATTCTCAAGAATGACTATGTCGAAGGGGATCGATTCTCTGATCCTCGAGATCAGCAGGTATCACGAGAATATATTTTCTCAGTCGTGGGAAACTGGAAAGGAAAAGATTGGGAGGAGAAGATATAATATGCGTCATGAATTAATGCAAAGAATTCGTAATACAGTCACTGAAACGAAAAGAAGATCAGTAATACGCCCGAAACATATTCGATTATTTATTGACGTCAGCCACATACAAGCTGAAAAAATGCAATACATTATAAATGGAACCCACGTAAATGCTGTTAAAGCATTTTTTAGCTGTACCAATGAATTCCCATTACCTTGTATTTGGTTGTTATATATTGCATATTTTATACAGAGTGAGTCACGTGACGAAAAATAATCTCTCAAATATCTGTCTGAAAAAAGATTCTTTAATAGAGAGCATTTACATATTTTTATTAAAATTATTTATTTACGAGATATTAAGCCCTTCAGTTATTTTTAAATGAAATACAATCTATCTGGACTAATATTTAAAAAGATAATTGTGTGGAAGTTATGTGGCTCAAACAGTATATTGTTACTTTTGCCCTCCTTCTTTAATAACCAGCTTTAATGCACAATTATGATTAATATAAAACGTGCTATTAGTCAGTATATTTTTGAAAATATTTCCTATATTTAAAAGAGATGTACGATGCAGTATTTATGCAAAGAAATGTTTAAAGGAGATGTATGATGCATCAGTTATGAAAATAAATTAATCAGATCGATATAATAGATATTTTCATATGATATAAAACAACTATGGTATTTCATTTAAAGGATAAAAAGCTTTGTAACAACTCATATGTAATATTTTTGTATTCTATTAGACGTAATGAAAATATTCCAAAGGAATGCAATTGTTGCCTCGCACTGTATATATATATATAGATATAGATATAGATATAATATATAAGTGATATTCTATACAGATATTCTTATAGTCCTGCTAGAAATATATGTATGCATAAAATTAAGTTTTCATTTCAGAAGATCAATTAGTAATACGTAGTAATGTCATTAGGAAGTTAATGTATTATTTAAAAGTTTCTGTTCATGGAATGTTTTATACTGCTTCATTAGAGCTTCGATCATCATCGATGAAACGTGCGATATTTCGCAAATTGCTCGAGTAATACATTTTTGTATTTTGAAAAGTAATAAAAATACGTTAGGTGTACAATGTTATTACTGTACTGGACGTTCTCATACAATTTTTCCAGTTGTAAAAATATATCATCCTTATTGCGTGTATTTGTTGACGGTCTTCATAGAAGACTTAGATACCGTATAATCCATGTTCTGGTTTGTTAAAATGGCTAGCTATATGTAAATGAAGGATACATATTCCATAAAAGAAAGGTTAAAAATTTTAGGAATTAGTTTCTTTGGAATTATATTTTATTCCTTTAATTTATGTTTTCATTAAACCGTCACTACGAATTTATGAAATTCACTTATCTTAATATAAATTTGCGATTTTTCGACAAGATATAAAATCAGATTAGAAACTTTTTAAATCTTGATCTCTAAATGTTTCTAAAAGAGTTGTAAACATTTTCAATGAATCAGAATTTTGTCGTATGCTTGAACAGAAATAGGAAAAATGGAAAAATGAATTTATTAGTAATTACCAATAAAGAAAAAGCTAATAATCATTTTGACAATCTCCCGACTGTATGAATTACTCACACAAACCTATTCACTAAATCAGTCAAAAATAGATATTACAACCTAAAATTTTTTAATGCTAATTTAAATGTAGAACAATTAAATATCTAACATGAAAATTTAATGTTAACATGAGAGAATTTATTAAATAACAAAACATTATCATAACACTTAATACCAATATTTTTTTTTTTTTTTGGAAATGTACGGTATTTGAAAAAATAAATACACTCCTTAAGTGAAATAATCAAGGAATATTCTTATTGACGTTCTTATTGAAATCGATATAGCCTTATTTTAATTCGATATCGGAATTTCGAGGTTAGGTTGAATAACGTAACGTGTATTCATGAACAGTTCTCTTCGTATAAGCCAACCAATTTGCTCTCCCTGCTTGAGACGTACCGATACATCCTTATATGATTTCTGAACAAACATAAGCCTTATATAAATATAGCTGCATGTATGCTATTTATGTATGCCGTAGCCAGAATATATATATTTTTATGGAATATTTATTATCCGGAAAATTTAGGATACAATGAATACAATTACTTGTTTACTCTCAGAATACAGGCCAAAAATGGAAAAATAATGTTTTCATTATATTAATGACAGTTTAATTTGCTAAAAGGTAGGCACAACACACCTTAGTATATTATTATATCGATACATTAAATCGATTTGTTGTTTAATATTCCTGATTATGCATTATGCATTTAGCATAACTGAGTAAATCAATGAGAAATATGAAAGTTAATTATCAATTTTAGTTTTACATTGGACGGAGAATAAATTAAACAATCACTAATCAGATTAAAGTAAATTAAGGTATCATTCACGGTTTAATAAAATATTTATAGTTTACATTAGTATGGCATTTTCGTCATATTTTTATTGCTACTAGTAATTTTATTAGTAATATTAATAAAAATAAAATAAAATATTAATAAAATATTAATAAAACGGTCGGAATATATATACATTTTGCTAACAATATTAGTAATTATTGTTAGACAGGATCAAATGTTACATTTATCTATATTTATATATTTCATTCGTTTGTATTATCTCTTTATCACTTTTCTTATACGGTTGACGCGCTATAAAGCAGATAAATAACGACTGTTGTAAACACCACGGGTATCTTCCAATGATGCTAACAATAATTATACCATAGCCTAAAATGGTAATTTTCCAAATTCCTATTAAAAATTTTGCTTTCCACATTATCGCTCTGATGACATAACTTTTCAATTTTCCTTTTAACATACGTATTATGAATTTTCTTATATATGTTCTCTTATGCCATTTTCATTCTAGTTCTTCACCCTTCATTTTTCCAGCTACAGATCTTCGATCGATCGCGATAAGTTTAGTATTAAATTGTTTAAAGATTAATGTACCATCATGAAATTAATATTAAAAAAATTCGAAATTCAATTTAGATAGATTATCGTGAATATATCGTTAATAAAAAAATTTGTCTTTTAAATTGTTTGCATACATTCATTACAGGATGTTATCTATAGATTGTAACGTGAAACGTAAAGCGCATATGGGGTGCAATACTAGCGGTCCTAACGGCGAGAACATATTTTATGAATGAAATACGTGTATCCATTACAAATCGATCAATCTATCAATGAATTATGAAACTCTCGTATATATTGCAACAGAAGTTATAAACTTTGAATAAAGCATCAAATATTGAGGAAACATTTTATACTAGTCTCAGCAAACTAATGTAACGTAATGCTTTAAAATGATTAGATGATAAAAAATGATTAGAATGCTATTTAGCTACGAAGATTAATTATAGACAATAGAAATTGTTTTTGATTATTAAATATTCATTATCCTAGTCAGGATTTTATTTCGATACAAATATCAGAGTAATATCTATCATTTCATACTTTTTTCACGAATATTCCTACTGTTATTGCTCGACATGTCCTATAATTCGTTTTACGCGGCGTTTATGGATAGTAATTACCCATAATGATAATGAAAATTGCCACGATAATGGTTTCATAACCAAGAATAGTTTTCATTATCTATAAGTGCTATTCGTAGCCACGTAGAATTCTAATTATTTTTCAACCAATTTTTAACCAATTTTAATTATTTCGTAACCAAGGCGGGTAAGAATACAATTTTCTTAATCTTTGGGCTCCTTGACGAATTCTTTTTATCATTGATAATTTTCGACCGTCTTTTTCAATTTACTGAAATAAAAATTGGAATTTCAGAGTTCGAATCATTTTGTTATATTTGTTGAATCTAATTTCTTTATTGATGGATTCTGCAGTATTAAGAAATAAATTTTATCTACAAAGCTTATGACAGTGGTTTACAACTTGCGCGCACAGCTGGAGGAACGTTGATTATATCTAGATGGTACGCGAGATGAATCACATTATGCGTAGTTTTTAGATTATGTACAGTCAAGGTACATTATGTATGAAGTGGTACGTTACCTCATCACATATTGGGTGGTAGTACGCAGGAAAAAATAGTTCGGCATCGCTAACTCGTGACATTCTCTTATTTTCCTTCTAATCTTTTACGTAATTAAAAAATGCTTGACAATAGTCCAGAACTGCCTTTCCTAACATTTTACGCTTAACATATTACCTGGATATGTAATGTACAGATAATTATAATTAGCATATTTCCTGCATAAATAGACAAGACTACAGTTATAATACATAAGCAGCATTCAATTAGAAAATTATTTAACGAAACTCGTCGTTTTATCGTCGCGGTAGATGTTTGTTTCTAAAAAGGTGGAAAAAATATGTAGCTAGAGAGGGACGATACTTAGAATAAATCATTTTACGTACATCTCTGGAAATTTTCCATTTTTCAATTATCAAAGAACCAGAAACTTAGTTGCGCCGCTAATGTAATAAACAACCGATTTTTTAATTCATGAATTCGAAGTTACTGGCAAGAAACGTTAACAGAAAGTGTCGACGAGTAAACAAAATAATTAAGCTGTACTGAATTGATACATTACTTTAGCTTTGAATGACAATTACAGGTGACATACGTGGTCGAATTCCCGGTTAATATTCATAAAAATATGTAATTGTTCCAGTAATAAATATTCTATTCTACAACAAAGTTGGTGCGTGAGAATGATATTTCTGCCATTTATGATTGTTAATCATAGTTATTGTGAGGCTGCTTGGGATTTCTTCTTTTCATAATTTGGAAAAAAGGGATAGGAAGGATAAAAGCCTGTACGATTCATAGTGTGAAGGGTGTGCATAGTGGTTTCTGAGATGTCAGTATTACTATAATTTCTGCAAGCTTTAGTTAACCGGTAAAATACTGGAATCCATAAACTGCGTCATGTATTTGATTTATTGTGACTACAGCCGCTAACTCTTTGCCGATTATACCATCATCTCCTGGAACTTTCTATGTATTTGAATTAATCTCCGTTCTGATTTCGGTCGGTGGGGAATGCTTAACAGGTTTGCACACCAGCGTTATTAAATTCAGGCACTCTATTGTGGTGGTAGTCTTCTCGAGTGACTGGAATGCCAATAGGAAAAACAAACCTAAATGCTAGGTTTCTTGCAAAAACTTGTTAACGTAACCTTCTTTTGCGTAGGATCTATCCACTTTTCCGATTATATTGCATCGGTATGTTGAGATTTTTTTCCAGCTTTCCATAACGAGTAATTGGATTCCGAGTGTGAAAAAAATTTAATCTGTAAATGTTTGTTACTCTTGTGGTTTGGCAACATCTGCTGCATATTACAGGTGTGCTGTTATATCCTACACTGCAAGTTCCATATCAGTGAGTGCCTTGGATAGGCTAGCTAGGATTAAGTGTTCACAACATATACATTCACCATTTATAATGCTCTAATGTCAAACTTGTTATGAGACGATTTCTTCGTGTCTGTGTTAAGCGCAGTTATGTTAAATTGTAGTTATGAATTTTAGAACGATAGCAGTGGGGTTAAATGCTAGGTCGTAATTATTTTATATACATATTCTGTTATTTACCTAATCTTCCTGTAATGTATATTGGATGTATAAACTAACACGCAACTAACGCAACAATACATGACGACCATTTAATAGGCTATCGTTTTGGTAAGCATCGATGACAAAAAGCCGATTAATAGGTCATCGGTTGGTAGGCACTGGCAACAAAAAGCCGATTAATAGACTAGCGGTCGGTAAAGTGGTAGTATTGTACGATTTTCAATATAATTTACTGTTTCCATTATTATTTCATTCTTCGTATTCCTCTTTCCGCTGATTCTTCTTGCTGACGCCAGTATCTTAATTGCCAACTAGGATTCTTTCCTTCTCTTCTTCCGGTGAATCTGCTCAAGATATGCAAACCTGCACAGGCCAATAATATAAATTAAAATACGTTTATCATTTCTTATATATTTTTAGTACTTACAATATAGTACTTACTATACGTATTGGATGACTGTTACAGCTTTGATACACTATCGGTGAGGGCCTCGGACTAGAGTGACGATCACGCCATGCTAGTCAGTATCAGTTAGAATGCCCGACAGATCAGAGTTCCATGCTGGTCTGCTGCTGCCTAAGAACGTAAAATCTCATTAACGCTAGAACAACTAATCCAGTCAAAAAGTCTGGTCACTGAGTTTTCCCTTTTGCAATTGTTAAAAGCGTATACCTGCTTTTCAGAATATTAGCGTTGACTCATATCGAGATAGGGCTGTAATTAACCATTTACGCAAGAAACTTAAGTTTTATGTCTGGTTTATCCACATACACATGTGTGCATGGTCAGAACCACAAAAACATTTACACGATTCATCTCTCGGTGTCGTCAAATCAGGAATAATCCAATAATAATGTTCGTAGATAATTATCGTCCTACATATACTGAGCACTAAAAGCAAATCTGGAGAATAGATACATGTGGCGAGTAGAAAAACAACGTAGTATTCGAGTTTACTATTTATTTTCTTACTTTCTAATTTTATAGTTATTTTCATCGCGCCACTAAAATCATTATTACGTATGCATGCTATATTCAGATAGTTCTAGAGTTAATAATTACTTAGTGACGTGATTATAAGATTCATCAACACAGCGAAAAAAAGAAGACGACATACATACAAGTCATTGCCGCATTAGTTAACGAGACGAAGTTAATTTAATCAAAAGGTCTGTGAAATCACATGTTGAATGTGGGAGAACCGCTCACGATGTCGCTAGCTGGAATCTAGGCAAGCGTTGAAGCGGGGTTTCCTGGATGACAACTTGTGATGACTTGAGGCGGGCGGACGTGTCTTGAGGCGCTCCTCGATTCAGAGTTAGTATGTGAGAATAGTCTGTAATTGTATAGTGCGCGGGTGAGTGAGGTGAGGTGCGGGTGCTGAGTGCTGAGCTGTTGTGCAGTGTACGGTGTTCGTTTCTCAAAACATTCACGTGCGTGAGTGGAAATGACGGGAGTGGACGCCGAGAGCGTGGGCGAGTGACACGCGGGTGAAGGCAGTGCGCCGTCTTGTACAAGGGAGCCCTTGTCGGTAAATGGACGGGAGAAGAAGCCTGAGAGAAAGAGCTGGGGAGATTAAGGTCAATATGAGTACGGAGACGGACTCCGACTCCGGAACGTCGGCGATATTAGGACGACGCGGGAGGAAAACAAATATTAAAATGCGGGCGAGGAGGACCTCTCCCACGAACGAGAGCGCGGGGGAAAGAAACCTCCACGCGAAAGGGCTGCAACGAGGCGAATGCCCAAAGTGGAAGACTTGGCCGTTCTGACAACTGCGGATATTGCGCGACAAATCATATCAGATTTCAGAGTAATTGAAAGAGTAGCCGACACATACGGCAACCTAAAGGGAACGTATGTACACTACCTCCGTAAGCCGATGAGGCGAATGGAGGCTGCATCGATAGAGATGCAGAAGAGAACATGCGTCGTGCGGCAGGAGCCCAATGAAGAGGAAGAGGAATCGAGGCAGGATCGGGAGGTAACCCTCCTGAAAGCGTAACTATCGGCAGTGAAGAAGCAATTAGCTGCCGCAGAGGCCCGCGCGGCGGCAGCATCCTCGACAAGAGGGGACGCTAGTCATGAAGCTGCCACGGAGGTAGTCCCCGGAATGAAAGTGGGGCAGATAGTAGAGGAGAAACTAGCTGCCATGGGACAAGCCAGACCCACGACAAGAGCGGCCAGCGCTCAGGAACAGAAAAAGCCGGCCCAACAGAAGACGAAGCCCCAAGCCCCGCAAGAAATTGTGATGGCCGGCACGAGGAAGATGGAGGGGATAGCGACAGTGACTACCTCATTCCGACCGGTCCCGGCGCCCGCCGCAGAAAACGAGGTGCCCGAGCCCACGATGGAGGTAGCGAAAATGGTCGGCCGAAAGGCGAAAAAGGAGAATACGAGGGTGACGCTGCCGACGGAGACAGCGTGCCCAAAGGTCTCCGTTGCGACGGGCGCGAAACGTCCGTAGCGACAGATAAACCTGGGAGAGGTTCCAGCAAGGGTTGCGGTAACAGTCACCTTGACCACCCCATCGGAAGAGGGGTACGCCAAGGTACTAGCAACCGCGAGGAGGAGGATCTATCTGCAGGAACTGCAGATTGAAGAAGTGAGGCCAAAGAGGGCCGTCACGGGGGCCTACATCTTAGAAGTAGCCGGACTGGAGAGCAAGAAGAAGGCCCAACGCCTTGAAGTAGCCATGGAGGTTGCCCTGCAAAATCTGCGCGTCGAAGTGGCCCTGCCGACAAAAAAAAAAAAAATGGCGGAGATGCGAGTTACCGGACTGGACGACTCGGGAACACCCCAAGAGCTCTTACAGGCACTGACGCAGAAAGGTGCCTGCAGCCCCTCCCAGATAAGGTGCCGGGAAGTCCGCACTTCCCCATATGGGTTAGGAACGATCTGGGTGAGATGCCCCATCGCCGCCGCCCGCAAAAAAATCCTGAAAGCGGAAGGATAAATGTGGGCTGGGTTTCAACCCGAGTGCAAGCGCTGGAACCGCGCCGACTATAGTGTTTCAAGTGCCTGGGTTTGGGCACGTAATGGCGCGAGGCCTCAATAGCGAGGACAGGAGTGCAGCCTGTTTCAGGTGCGGGGAAGAAGGCCATCAAGTGGCTGAATGCAAGGCCCCAGCACCCAAGTGCCAGGTATGTGCGGCCTACGGCCTGGAGATCGGACATCGGATGTGAAGCAAGGCCTGCTTCCCTCCGACCAAGAAGACAGCGAAGAGGACCGCAACAAAGAAGACTGCTAATGAAGAAGACCAAACAAGGACAGGAGCGGCGGCGGGCCTGGAGGAGGCCATGGAAACGGCCTAAAAATCAACATCCTCCAGGCCAATATTAGCCACTGCCGAGCGTCTCAGGATCTCCTTATGCAGACGCTCGCGGAGATGGATATTGCCATGACGGTGGACGGCGAGCCGTATCGGGTGCCGGATCAGGACGACTGGTTCGGCGACGGTACGATCGCGGCGGTGTGGAAGGGAACCCCCGGAACCCGCTTGTCTACACTGCACTGCCCCTCAGGGGCTGTGGGTGACCTTGGTCATCCACAGTACGGGCATAACGACCCCGAGGTACCCGAGTCAAGCTCGCACCGTAAACCTGTGGTCATGTTTCGCAGGAACGGGGGTCTGACCTTAATCGTCTGGACCGCGAGGATGATAACCTCCATAAAAAATCCCTTAATCCCCAGGGCTATGGTGCGCGGCCTTGGGGTACCACCCCGTCATCGGTGCACGGGGAGGTGGCTGGTGTGGGCACCAGCCTGCGAGCGACCCCTCAGGATACCTGGCGACCTCTTGAGTATATGAGCCTTCTCCCCGGGAAGGGCGTCACCCGGGGAGTGACTTTATTTCGACCCGTCTCGTGGGAACAATATGGAAAAGAAATATGTCAAACTTGGGGATATGGGGGGGAGTAAGGAAATGGAGGTTGAAGAGTTGTCGGGCAAGGTCAGGGAGGTGGCTAGAAGCTCGTCGGCACCGGGCGCTAGAGGCGGGCTATCGCGGAGCGTTAGCCCCGCCAAAAGGCTAAAGAGAGCATGTGTGATGGATGAATGTGTGCGTGAGTCTGGGAATGATGAATTGTCGAGTATGAGTACGATCGGCGGAAAGCTACGTAAGTTTCTTTTCGCTGAAGGTAACAGAGTGCCCAAGAGTGTGAGTGAGTTTGTACTTGGTTGTGTAAGTGAGTACGAAATGCAGTTGATGAAAATGGTTAGTAAGAATGAAAGATTGTGTGGTAGATTAGAAGAATGTGAGAAAAATGCAGTAAGGAGTGAGAATGTGTGTGCGCAGAAGAGTTTTGCTAGTGTGGCGGCAAAGGGTGTGTCTGTGACTAAGAATGTGCCTGCTAGTGTGAGTGTGAGTGTGCGTGAAAAGTCCTATGCTTTGATTGTGAAGCCGAAGGACGAGGCGCAGAAGATGACGAGTGAAGAGGTTAAGAAGAAAGTTATGTCAAGTGTGCGTGACAGTGTAAATATACGGGTGAAAGCGGTGAGAAAGACGCGAGGTGGTGGTCTCGCAATAGAGACCGCCACCGAGCAGGATTTGAATGTGTTGAGGGAGTGCAAGAAGTTTGCTGAGGTGGGGCTCAAAGTGGAGCTCCCCAAGAAGATTGGACCCAAAGTGGTGCTGTTCGACGTCCCAAATGAGGTGACCAACGAGGAGCTGCTAAAGGACTTGTACGTTAAAAATCTTGAGTCCGAGGGCATTGGCATGAATGTAATGAAGGAGCGCGTGCGAGTGATAAATAGGATGAATAGGAAAGGTGCTGATGTTGGGAACGTAGTTATTGAAGTCACGCGGAAAATATTTGATGTGTTGTTGAGTGTAGGACGCGTGTATGTGAAATGGAGATGCTGTAGGGTGAAAGAGTGGGTGAATGTGATGCGCTGCTTCAAGTGTCTTGCCTTCGGGCACATGATGAGGGAATGCTCAGTGAAGGAGCGTTTATGCCAGAAGTGTGGAGAGAGTGGACACCTAAGGGAGTCGTGTCAGAAGGTTTCCGCCTGCAGGAATTGCAGACTTAGAGGTAAGGACGCTAACCACTCGGTTCTGTCCGTTGAGTGTCCGGAGTACGTGAAGATGTATGAAAGGGAAAAGGCGCGTATTAGTAATGACTAGTACGCGCCTTAGAGTGATTCAGCTGAATTGTCAGCGTGCGTATGCGGTTGTGTGTGATGTGAGTCGAGTGATGTGTGTGAATTAGGTGACTGTTGCTCTGCTGCAGGAACAGTATGTTTCCAATGGACGCGTGTGTGGATTGCCGAGAGAGTGGAGTGTGTATGCGTGCGAGGCTGAACCTGGCGGGGCGGCAGTCGTTGTGTCTGCAGCGAGAGTGGAGTCACTGTGCGTCAGTGACTATACGAATGAGTATGGAGTGTGTATGTGGATAAAAGGGGATTTCGGGGAGATGTATGTTGTGTCCATGTACTTCCGTTACGGCCAAAACATTGAGCCGTATCTGGGGTACATGGAAAGAGTGCTTGGGTTTGCCTCTGGAAAGCATGTGTTATTCGGTATGGATGCTAATGCGGCCTCCCCCTTGTGGTTCAGCAAGGGTGGTGGCCGCAGTGTGTTGAATGAAATGCGTGGCCGGGTGCTTGAGGAATGGGTGTTAGCTAAAGGAATGGTCGTATTGAATGAGCCGAGTGAATGGTTTACGTTTGCTGGAATGAATGGACAGAGTGACATTGATGTCACTCTGGTGAACGGTGTGCCAGCCGGGTGCCGTTATGAATGGGAGGTAAAGAATGATTGGGGAATAAGAGACCACAATGTGATCCTTATTTCCATGGTGACTGGAGCGCCTGATGAGAGTGCGTCTGTGTTGTGTAAGAGATGGGTGTGCAAGGATGTATGCTGGGAGGAATATATGAATGACCTGGTGGAGTGTGGAAAGCAGAATGGCGTGAATGTACTGGAAGATGCAAGCGTGGATCGCTTGATTGACGAGTTTACCTCATGGTTTCATGTTGCGAATTCAAAAAGAATGAAAGAGAGAAAGCTCTGGTGCGATAGAAGGATTGTATGGTGGACGAATGAGTTAGAGAAAATGAAGCGAAAAGTGAGAAAATGTAGATGTAGATACCAGCGTGCGAGAAAGGGAACATGTGAGAATGTGCGCGAGTGCTTGCGTGAGTACAAGGAACTGCTGAGTGAGTATAAACGAATGATAAAGAAAGTGAAAGAGGATAGCTGGAGGCGATTCGTTAGCGAATCGTCCAACATGGATCCTTGGGGCCCTGTTTACAGGGTTTGTAGGGGTAAGACTGGTAGGGAGAGATTGAGTTCTTTGAATGTGGGAGGTGTGATTGTTTCCACGTGGAGTGAGTGTGCGAGTGCACTGTTGAAAAATTTCTTCCCAGCTGCAGGTATGGCTAGTGTGATTCAGCAAGTGGATTTGAATGGGAGAAGGAGTGCTTCTGGTGAATGTTTTGAATGGGATGAAGTTGATGATGCAATTGGTAAAGCGAGGATGAGGAAGGCACCTGGCCTGGATGGAATAAATGCGGAAATGTTGAGGGCTGTATGGAAGGCCATTCCTGGATGGTTGAAGCGTGTGTATGATGCATGCTTGTCTGAGGGATATTTTCCCGCTGCGTGGAAGAAAGCGTGTGTGATTGCTCCACCGAAGTCCCCGGAGAAGCCGCGATCGGACCCCGCGTCTTATAGACCGATAAGTCTGCTGTCTGTGCTGGGTAAGACGTTGGAACGAATGATGGTTGCACGACTGGAACGATGCGTGGGCATGAATGGGGCCCAGCATGGATTTCGCGCGGGCCGATCGACGGAGAGTGCATGGAATAGTGCGAAAGAGTATGTGTATAATAGCGAATGTAAGCATGTAGTGGGTGTGTTTGTAGACTTCAAGGGAGCGTTCGACAACCTAGAATGGGTAAGAGTTATCGAGCGGCTGGAACAAGTTGGCTGCCGCGAAATGGCTCTGTGGAGGAGCTATTTCAGCGGCAGGACGGCGTGTATGGTGGGCGTAAATAAAGTTGTATGGAGGGTTGTCGAGGACGGCTGTCCGCAGGGGTCCATCTGTGGTCCGTTCATCTGGAACATGATGATGGATGGGCTCCTGTGGCAGCTGAGTGACTGCGGGTGTAAATGTGTTGCGTATGCGGATGATTTGTTGTTGCTTATGGAGGGACAGAGCCGAGTGGAAGTAGAGAAAACGGCAACGGAGTGGATGGGTATTGTGTGTGAATGGGTTGAGAGTGTGGGGGTCTCTGTGTCCGAAGGCAAGACGGTGATGATGTTGATGAAATATTGTTGAGAAAGAACCGGAGATAAGAACTTCTCAAAGACTCCGAAAACCTGACATAGTCGCCAGCAAGAACGGGATCTGTTTCGTACTCGATGCTCAGATTATTAGTGATAAATATGACCAAGATAGTGCTGATTCCGAAAAGATAGCAAAGTATGCAAGAGATGAAGACTTGCTGCAAGCTATTCGGGCTCGCTATCAGACCAATGACATCAAGGTCCTTGGGATTACACTAAATAATCGAGGGTTGTGGAGCTTCAGTCTGCAAACAATCTTGTTGCAAATGGTCTAATTAAAAGAGGAGATCTAAAAATTGTTTCATCAAGAACCATCATTGGTGGAATTTTGTCCTTCAACCGATTCAATGAAAAAACAAATGTTTGTCCTGCAGTCACAACAACATCTGTGACTGAAAGAATAGGAGTCGGCTGAATTTCTTTGAAAACTTTTAGGAGCGTACCCGTCACACTACCATCGAAATCCGCAACGGGCAATAAAGCGGTCACTTTCAAACTTGTTTTGAAGGGAGACAAGGAGGTTTTAGTGGGTAGCTTGCGTAAGCAGGTAGTCCCACATAACCCAGATGTAACACCTTATCTGGGTATGCGTAATGCATTTCCTCCTTGTATAAAAAAAAAAAAAAAAAAAAAAAAAAAAACTGTGGTTGAAGTACGTAGCCACCTCCTCGTTGGTCCCGTTGGAAACTCCCTCTATTGGAGGGAGGCTAAGTGCTACCTCTGCGAATTATAGGCTGTAGAGTTGTGCACTTTCATTGATGAGTGAAGAGGTGGGAAACTGATGTCTCCGCGGCAAAAAAACCGACGCATGGCGCCCAACCGATGCTGCAGCCAGATCGATGGGGATGTGCGCTGTCTGTCGTCCAGGCAGATGTGGTACGCCATGTGGTCGTTAAAGTCTTCAGACTTGAGTGAGGAAGGTCACGTTGCCAAACCCATCTCCCATTGGTGAAATTAGTCAATAGCTATACAGTGTCTTGTACCGGTGCGTACTTATACGCATTTCAGGCATCCGGCTTAGCTGGATGAGGCGCAATGCCCAGTGAGGAAACCGCAACAAAATGTATAGCGCACATACCCTCCGGAAAGCTTTCTCCTACGCTCGATATCAGGAGCTGTATAGAAAGTGCCCTGGGAAACTGGCCGATATGGCCATATCAGGGAGTTGACTGAGGCAAGGGAGCGACCAAAGCTCCCCGATAAGGCAGAGATAGTAAGCCTTTATGGAGACCTATGGGGTAGAGTGGCGTCTACCTCAGGTCTACCAGTACTCGGAGGGGGCCAGAGTATCAACTTCCCTGTAGAAGAAATACTAACGCCAATCACTACTGACGAGCTGGTGTCTAAAATGAGGAAAATTAGAACTAAAACGGCGGCGGGTGTCGATGGAGTTAGGAAGCCTCACCTCCGAAAAAAGGGAGCTCAGAGTCTGTTGTCCAAAAATTCTGAACACACTAATGGCGACAAAAACCTACCCAGAAGCGTGGAAAAACAACAGAACCACGTTAATCCCAAAACCTGGGAAAGATACGAGAGACATAAAGAATTGGAGACCTATAACTATAGGCTCACTACTGGGTAGGTTGTACTCATCAATGCTGGATAACAGGCTCAGAAACAAAATAAAGCAAAATATATGGCAAAAGGGCTTCACCGTCAACGACGGATGGAGTGATTTATACAAGTAAAAGCCATGGTGGACTCGGGGTACAGAGAGTGCGAACATAGTAAAATTGTCAGTAATAAGAAATAGCGTTAAAATGAAAGCAAACAACGATCCGGCGGTGGTTGAAGCATATAAAGGGCGAGAAGGCATAATAAAGAAATATGCCAAATCGGTGGGGCTTAATTGGCCGGCTACGCTAGACGACATCGAGGGCGCGCGCGTCCGTTTAAACAAACAGCAGACGGAGTGATGGAAACAACTCACTTCGCTAAAGACGGAGGCCTTTCAATTCCATCAATGGGATGGCTTATGCCATTCAAAAGGAGGGAAAGGCTGGAAAGCCTGCGAGAATGGAACACACCACCCTGTCCGTTCCAAGAACAGGAAATAAGCATAGCCAAAAGGAGGCTATCCGAAAGGCAGAACACAATGAAGGTGAGCCTCGATTTGGAAAAGCGCTGGGCTGACTTATTCCATTCGTCGAGCGATGGAATGGCCCTTAGGGACTCGAAGAAGGTATCGCAACAGCACCAGTGGGTTTTCCCGAGGTAACCGCTTCCTCTCTGGGAAAGATTTCATAAATGCAATAAAACTGCGCATCAACGCGCTATCAACCATGTCAAGGTCCAGCAGAGGTCGTAGATCTGACAGATTATGCAGAGCTGGCAGCGCTGAAAACTTGGTCAGATTATTTAATCTGTTCCTGATGACCCAGAAAACTGCCTAAGCACCTTCATAGAGCCAGGAAAATCCTAATCCCTAAGAAGGACGAGGCAGTGAGGCCCGAAGACTATCGGCCCATAATGGTACTGTCCATCTTGACAAGAACCTTTCACAAGGTCTTGGCGAGACGCTTGACGAAAAGGATTGAATTCGATGAAAGGCAGAAAGCTTTTCTACCAACAGACGGATGTGCAGAAAACGTGTTCTTGTTGGACATGATCCTCAGATACCACAGACAGAATTTCATGCCACTGTACATGGCATCCATGGATCTGGCAAAAGCCTTCGATTCTGTCTCGCATAACACCATTCGAGACACACTACTCGTGATGGGGGTACCAAACCCCATGATCGAGTACGTGATGAATGTATACGGACGAAGCACGATTTTCCTGGCATGTGGCACGTGGGAATCAGACGAGCTGCGACCTGCCTGTAGAGTCAAACAGGGGGACCACCTATTTCCTATCATATTCAATATGGTCATGGACAGACTCCTACGGCAGATTCTATCCGAGATCGGAGTCAAAGTTGGACTTTCGCTGACGATATGTTATTCTTCGCCACAACACCAAACGGCCTCCAGACAACGATCGACGCAGCTGCTGACTTCCTGAAACAGTGTGGACTCACCGTTAACGCGGGAAAGTCCTTCACTGTTTCTATCCGCAACGTGCCACACATGAAGAAGTCTGTGGTAGATGGCAAACAAGTGTTCACATGCCTCTCTCGTAGGTTACCAGCTTTTCGGGGAGAGGGCGAGTGGAGGTATTTGGGAGTCCCATTCACACCTGAAGAACGAACATCTATCCAACCCGAGCTCCAGTTGAAGGCCGCATCGGATAAACTAAGCAGGGCACCACTCAAACCCCAGCAGCGGGTATTTGGTCTTCGGACAATGGTCCTCCCAGGACTCTATCACCTGTTAACCCTGGGAAATACAACATTGAGTCGGCTTAATAAGATCGATAGCCTGACTCGGGGTGCGGTGAGAAAATGGCTCGGCCTCCTGCATGATGTGGTGAACGCTTATATCCATGCTCCAGCCAAAGAGGGCAGTTTGTCTGTCCCATCGAATTCTGTTCCCATTCTTCATCGAAGGTTAAGGCTTGAGAAGTTGGCCACACACCAGCAACCTGGTGGATTTTTTACACAAGAAATCCAAATCACGGTTCGGCGACTGACAGACAACCGCAATGACTTGAACACCACGGAGAAACTCGGGAAGCGATGGGCAGATATCCTCCACTCTTCGAACGACGGCCGTGGACTTCAAGAGTCTCGGAAGGTACCCTAACAACACCGGTGGGTTACCGAGGGAAACCGCTTTTTAAGCGGCAAAGACTTCATTAATGCGACCAAATTAAGAATTAATGCTATGCCCACCAGGTCTCGAACGACCCGAGATCGCCCCGGTAACCGCAGCTGTCGTGCTGGATGCAATGTCATGGAAACTATCAACCATATGCTCCAGGAATGCCACCGTACGCGCAAGGCCCGCATAGAGAGGCACAACGCGGTTCTCGCGTATATGAAGCGGGCTATGTGCAAGAAGTACGACCGTATCGAAGAAGAGCCGAGGATAAACCACCGCCTGCTGGTCTGCTGAAACCAGACCTCGTGGCCACACTCGGTCCGAGAACAGGTCGAACTGAACGTGGCGCATAGAACAAAAATCAAGTAATACCAGCCTCTCGACGACGCCATCAAGAACCGATACGCCGTAACAAACGTATTGAGATCAACTGCGACCCTCTCCTGACTCTCTCATATGGAGTTGAGACATCTGCTAACGACCTCGTTACTCGTGGGATAATAAGCAGAAACGAGTTGATGGTCATCTCAACTCGAGTCCTTGTGGGAGGACTCTGCTCCTACTGGCGATTCAACCGCACTAATAACATCAAAAGGCAAACAAAAACTGCAATTGGGTAAAGCTTCGTTGAAGCATACAATACGATGCTGCCTACCGATTCAAAGGCATAAAGCGTCGATGTGGAGGTTTAGCGTTACACGTTAGTAATCATCTCTCTATTACCAAAACTGGATCGCGACTCGAGGATGGAGCTGGAGAAAGGCTTGCCGTCTCCGGACACCACCCCAACTCTGGTGACCTTCTTGAGCTTCCTCCTCGACAAGGCGCGATATCTTGAAGCCGGGGAAAGGAGTCAGAAGCCGATCACCATACAAAAACCCAGGCTACAACACACGACCGCGACCAGACCAACAAGACCACCATTTCAAGCATTCCACACGACAATGGCTGCCTGCTCAATCTGTAGCGGCAGCGACCATCGAAGCTATGACTGCGACCAACTCAGTACAAAATCTGTATCTGAACGAGAAAAATACATTCTGGAAAAGAAGTTGTGCAGCAATTGTCTACGGAAGGGGTATACCGCATCGCAATGCAGATCCAGCTCCTGCCGAATCTGCGATGCGCGGCATCACACGTTGCTACACGTAGACAAAACATGTTCCAGCCAGAAACAAGAATGACAACCAGCCACCGGAATCACGACGCCTCCAGCAACATCCAACGAATACAGCACAAACGAAGTAATGGTAACCGCAAGGATGAAGATATACGCAAAGAATGGAGCACACACAGTGTCGAGCCCTCGTCGACACTGCATCCACAGCAAATTTCATCACCGACGAACTGGCAACAAAATTACAACTTCAAAAACGATACCGTCCAGTTCCGGTGAGAACATTAAACTCAACGCACACAACATTCGATTATTACACAAGAGCGACGATCGAATCAAATCATACAAATCTAAAAAAAACACACTCAACTTCCTTATAAAAAATCTATATCGGCTCTCACGCCGAATCATACAATCAATCGGGCAAACGGCGTGATTCCACCAAACATCAAGCTGGCCGATCCTTATTTCCACCAGGCAGCACCAATACAAATGCTCATCGGCGCGTGCCCAACACTATCACTCCTCAGCGTCGTTCAGATCAGACTGCCGACAGCGAGCAATGACTTAGACCTGTTGCTTCAGAAGACTCAACTAGGCTGGGTTATCGGCGGAAGCACACCAAATAACAAAATCATTCAACAATCAAGCCACGCAACACATAATCTCCAAATAGAAGTGGAGAAATTCTGGGAGCTCGAAGAAGTCCGTAGCAAGCCTCATCTATAACAATTCCTAGAAAACTAATACCAGAATCGCATTCATTAGCGCATGCCATTTCATGAAGTGGACGGAAAACGTTTTTATAGATACTTATATTTGCAATTACTTGCGAGTGTTATTTGAAGCAACAGGTAATAAAGAAGAATTCTAAAAAGAAATTTCTTCCCGAAATATTTACATATTCCATCGCTACGAATAATTAACATCTCAAGTACATTTGTAATGACACGTACTTTCGTTAGTTTTACACGTGCAATTTCGTTGTCAGCAATTAAATAAAATCTGGAACGTTACTATTATAAACACATTTTTTTACGTACTTCACCTAATATATAGTTTAATGTTCATTCTAATCTACGATTAAAATAAAATTTGTAAAATAAGAAGTTAATTTACCATTTTTATACTACGCATACAGTAATATAACTATAATCCAATTAAATATACTGGTCTATACTATACGATATGCGAACACCTGAATGTGAATATTTAAAACTATTATAACTATTTTCCGCGGTTAATCTGAGAAAGAAATTTCTTAACACTCATTGAGTTAATGCTAGGAAAATCTATTCTCTCATATGTAATACACGTGTTGAGTACTTAATAGTAAGACTTTATATAACATGGTACATTTTAATCTACTTCTCTCGATGTTTATTATATTTTCTGCCTTTTAGTGCACCCTTTACAAAGGGTGCTGGTTCAACAGGTCAAGATAGGATTAATTTTGCCAATCTCGTTAAATTAGGATACTATGTACTGTACACTTCCCGATATTCCAATAGATTTAATCATCTGCCAATGTAACCTTCTCGAATATAATTATCTAATTCTTTTCTCGCTCGTTAATATACATTACCTACATTTTTCTACTTTTGACTTTGCTGTCGAAGAACAACCAGAATGATGACGAGTCATTTGGTGGAATGGTGTTATCAAGAAACGCCTTCGAACGAAAGAATTTATGATCGGTTTATCTTTCTCGATATTGTCGAAACACAGATTCGAGTACTTGAAAACGCTGATCAAGAATTGTTGCCATTACATAGAATGTATAAGTTTCGTTTCATTGTTGAAGTACTCGACTGTTATTTATTTTAATTCCGCAGCTAAAATGTTATCACAATGTAAATCAACGAAAGGTGCATTTGTTTTATTGGTGAAATAACTTAAGGAATCGAAACGTTCGTTTCAGTACAATATTCTATGGTCAATGAGGAGATTGTTTTAAAACGGGTAAAGTTATAGCTATTGCCATTAGCTTTGGTTATTGTTCGAATGAAATGCAAAAATATGGTTGTGCAGCTATCACTGCCTTCTTTTATTCCAAAAATCTAATGAACATTTCGAATGTTGAACTCGACTTGCTTCGATCCTTAAAATTATTATTATATTATATTGCTAAATATTAAATTTTTAATCGTTTTATCAATACTGTTATCAGTTTGTTAGCTTGAAATTTTCTGTCACATAAATAACACTCTGCTAACCCTTCGTTAAAATTCCGTAAAAAAAGTAAACATCCTTCCCGGTATATTAGACAATCTTCGCAAGACTTTTATAGTCGAGGTGCGCAATTACGTTTCCGGGTTTTGCACATGAATCGTACTAAAGACACACGTAGTCGACATACGGTTATGTATCTTCTGGCCTACTTTAGGTAGAAAATCGGGGAGTCACTTCTGAAGTTCTTCCGATCAGAAGTGGATATATTCCGAAAATTCTAAATTAAAAGTAGAATTTAATTTAAATCTAAAACTAAAATTCTAGAAAGTCGTAGCCTTCAGTATCGAGGGCACGTTCAAATCGCATCGAAACGCATAAAAAAACCCTGCGTTTGGTGGGACCAAAAAGGAATCGTGTATTATAAGCCACGAGGCACGAACGGGTGACACTACAGCACGATAATGTTCCATGATGTCTTCGATTGAATCGCTATTCGCCGAATGTCTTCCTGGCATACATTCCACGAAGTTTAAGGCATATTTCGGTAGCAGGGACCTCAAAATATGACGAATTTGTAGTATCAACTTGCTTACTACGGTGACACGTCATCCATGATAGCTTTGTCTTATGCGTATCCAAACATTTTCTATGGGATTGGAATCGGGTGAGTCTGATGGCCGCATTTGCCGACTGATGCCACATGATTTTCATTCCTTACAGAGTCTGCTCCGAAGTTTCGAATCATTGTCTTCCTGAAGGGTCCGGTTTATATTTCTCCTTTCTCAAGCAATGTTTGGTAAATAACAACAATGTTTTTCCGTAAATATCTAACATTCTTTCGGCATTCAAATTATCCGTAAATATCCACGCGTGCTTAACAATTCGTCGGGCTGTTTTACTACGAGTAAAGTATTGTATGTGCCCAGAAAGATGCCTCGTCAGTAAATATAACATTACCCCAATCTCGGTCAATATTTACCTTCGCAAACACGAGTTGTTCGCACGCGTGTCTTTCGATCAACGGAGATTTCTTCATAGTGCTTCGCCATCCATTTTACACCATCAGCCTGAAGATGACGTTTGATAGTGTCTACAGAACAAACCTAACCCAAACCTGATCCTCCTCTTTCAGTTTCACATGTCCCTGAGGCATAGATAGTTCAAAATTCTTAGAAAATAAAACCAATATCCGCTTAGCATCTTTTTATCCGTAATCTTCAGTCCTCTGCCGCTATCCAGAAGATCATAGAGGGTGTACGTTTTTCCTAATGCAAAACCCACTTTGCATGATAAAATATGACTCGAATCCCACTAGAGCCAAAATCTTTTACTTTTTTCCATTTTCCTTCCCAATTTCATAAGACGACAACGGAGATGTAAAAATCTATCAACAGTTGTAATTATCTAATGCGATTGAAACTACCTCAACTCTGACGCTATTGAAGTCTTAATTTTTTACTAAATCGATTGAATTTCTCAATATTTAGGTCACTATACTACGTTACGTTGCTAATGTATCACGCTATACGAGTTATTGTACCAAGTAATTACAATATGTGTCGATTTACATGCAATAATCTTGAATTTCCATTTTTCCTTCCAGTTCCATATTTCACGTAGGTTGCTCTCTAAGAGCTGTGGTGTTTCGCTTCGATCTTCCTGTATCGATGAACTGCTACGTCGTCCACAAATGTACTTCTTATTATGCCATTAGTTTCTGGAAGGCAGACTATTTATACTTGATCGAGCGACCACAGCTAAAATTTTCTGGATACTTTTATAGCTTCCACTGTTCTTGACGTTGAAATGACATTCAGTCAAATATGATTTAAGAAACTTGTAGAAACAATGTGACAAATTAGCTTTAAGATTGAATAGTAATCAGGAGAGACATACGTGGTCGAATTCCCGGTTACCATTTATAAAAAATGCAGAACTGAAATCTTTTATTCGGCGAAATATTTTCCTATGGCATCTGCTGCTCGACGTATTTGTTCTAGTAATAAATATTTTATTCTACAACAAAATTGGTGCGTGAGAATGATATTTCTGCCATATATGATTGTTAATCATAGTTATTGTGAGGCTCCTTGGGATTTCTTTTTTCATTAACTTGGAAAAAAGGGATAGGAAGGATATAAGCCTGTATGACGCATAGTGTGAAAGATGGGCGTAGTGGTTTCAGGGAATGTCAATATTGCTATAATTTCTGCGAACATTCGTCAAACGGGTAAATACTGGAATCCAATAACTGCGTTATATATTTGATTTATTGCGACTACAGGCGGTAACTCTTTGCCAATAATACCACCATCTCCTGGTACCTTCTTATTATTTGGATTAATCGCGGTTCTGATTCCTCACAGTGAGGAATGCTTAACAGATTTACACACCAGCGATATTAAATTCAGGCACTATATTGTTGCGGTAGTCTTGGCGAGTAGTTGGAATGCCAAGAGGTAGAAACAAACGTGCATGCTAGGTGTCTTGCATAAACTTGTTTATGCGCCATCATCTTTTGCGTAGGATCTATCCCCTTTTCAGGTTATATCGTATCGATGTCTCGAGTTTTTTCTAGCTTTCACAAGGAGTAATTGGAGAGTGTGAAAAAAGGTTTCGCATGTATCCCTCCAAACAGACATTTCTGAAACTGATAAGTTAATTTTTTAGTTGCCTGGTCAATCTATACGGTAGATTCTTACACTTGGGTGCCTGTAGATTTGTCACTTATGCTTGAGTACAAAATTTAATCGGTAAATGTTTGTGCCTCTTGTGGTTTGGCAACATCTGTTGCATGTCATAGA